>NC_041229.1:73063351-73138705 GCF_002837175.3 Physeter macrocephalus
GGGTCTTTTGTGTTTCCATACAAATTGTGAATTTTTTTGTTCTAGTTCTGTGAAAAATGCCATTGGTAGTTTGATAGGGATTGCAATGAATCTGTAGATTGCTTTGGGTACTATAGTCATTTTCACAATGTTGATTCTTCCAATCCAAGAACATGGTATATCTCTCCATCTGTTTGTATCATCTTTAATTTCTTTCATCAATGACTTACGGTTTTCTGTATACAGGTCTTTTGTCTGCCTAGTAGGCTTATTCCTAGATATTTTACAGAATAAATACTTTTTAAAAAGAATTCAATATATAAAGGGCAAATCAGACTCTGAGCTTAACTCATGGAATATGGAAGATTCTCTTGCAAACTTTCAGAAATGTAGTTAATTACTTGACTGTTGAAGGACATTGATAATATATTCCCTACCTATTTTTCTACAAATTGTTGACAATCATGACAAGTCCAAATAGTTACTGATCCACCTGAGCAAGTAATTGACCTGAATGCCCTCAATAGAACATTGAGATATAAAATCACTTCTGTAAAGTTGATTAAAAGGTTGATACTTTTTTTTTTCAACCTAAAATAATGACACTTTTCTTTCCAGCTTACCTCTTATTTTAGGCTCGCAAGATTTGAAAACTACCAGTCGGTGGTAAATATAGTAAAGAATCTGCAGTCAACCCACACTCTTCTATACAATTAATAGGATTGCTCAGACAGCTTATCTGCTTAAATTCTGAAAATCTCTTTATCCTTTATCTGCAGAAACACTAATCGCTTGAAAAGGAAAAGGCTGAGGAAACTTGTTTTAAAGCTGGGTTTAAACTTTTTTTTTTTTTCCTGCAGCAAATTCTATCGCTCTAGTTCCCTGGGTTACTTGCATCTCTTCTCCATGCTAAAATACCTAAAATACCGTTTTAGGTATTTTACATGGCATGTTGCATTCACTTGAACATATGTGAGTTGCTTGCATTTTCTGGTGAGATAAGCATTTCTTAAGGCCTCTTCTATTCAGTCTTTGGCTGGATTTCACCAGGTCCAGGGAACAGGGAATTAACTGGTCTGGGAACTGGGAAGACTTGGTTCTGAGTTTCACTCTGTGATTTGTTAAGAGTCCTTTGGTTACCAGCCACAGGTATGATTGGCAACTTGAAGCAAAGGAAATTTCTTAGAAGGATAGCAGAGGTGCACAGAATCAGATGACTGAAAATCAGGCTTGAACTTGGGCAGGTGCCATAGCTTTTCCAGAGGCTGGGAAGCAGGAACGCCAGCAACAGTCTTGCAGTGGGGACAGAATGGTAAGAACGCCACTGCAAGGACGAAATGAACATCAGATTCCAGGGAGGTTGGCTTAGACTGGATGTCAACCCCACTCTTGATAGATATGTGTTGGGACCCCCAGTTATAGTCCACTGGGCTTCACCCAGTAATTCCTTAAGAGGAAATTCAGGAGGCAGTTTGAGGAAAGAAATTTCGTGCTGGGCAGATAACTTTGTCCACTACTGTGCTACAACCTGGCATCTTTAAAGTTGTTTCCAGCTTTAAAAATGGACACTCTCCCATGAAAGCCTTTGGGGTTACCATGTGCCAGTGATGCTTGTTTCTATGAATGCCTATAAAACCAGTGAACATTAATAAGACAAACTGGAAGAAGACGTTTATGAGCTCTAGTGGGTTACAGCTACATAGCTGTATTAGTTACCTACTGCCGCATGGCAGTATCACTGCAAACTTAGCATCTTCAAACAACTCAAATTTATTATGTCACAGTTTCTGTGGGTCAGGAGTCTGGGAGTGGCTTAGCTGGGTTTTCTGCTTAGGATCTCATAAGGCTGCAATCAAGGTGTCATGGCTGCGGTCTCATCCGAGGTCCAAGTGGGGAAAGATCTGCTTGCAAGCTCACTCAGACTGTTGGCACCATATTCAGTGTTTCAGTTTCTTGCTGGCTGTTGGTGGCAGGCCACCCTCAGCTGCAACAGCTGCTCACAGGTCCTTTGTTGGGCTCCCCAAACATGGTCACTCTGACTCCTCCAAGCCGGAAAGGCAGGCTCTTAATCATGTACACACACACTCACACACACCCCATCACCTTCACTATGTCCTGTTGGTTAGAAGGAAGTTACAGGTCCCACCCACACTCAAGGGAAGGGAATCCACAAGGGCGTGAACACCAGGAGGTGGAGGTTATGGGGCAACTTTATGAATCTGCCAGTGGCAGAGCTGGGTGGGACAACCCCAGAGCTGTCTCAAAACCTGACACATCTTTCTTTCTGTGCATCTGATTTCCCCAAACCTCTGTCCTAGGGAGGTACTTCTCCATGTGTAGACCTGAGAAGGGGGTGCAGAACAAAACCTGGCCTGCAGTCTCTCTAGCTCGGCTATCAGGGAGCAGATGTCAGGAGATTCACCTCCTTGCAGCTAGTGACTGTCTGTCTGGGTTGGTGTTTCTCTCAGCTCTCTGTGCAATTATGTAGTAGCCTCCGCTGAACTGTATCTTTAGTCTCTATCTACTACTGGCAACTTACCTTCTCTGTATTGAATGGACTTGCTTTCTTTCATTTATTTGTGTGTACATACTGTCTTCCTCAATGATACTATAAGCAAAGGCAGGAGCCATTTCTTAAATCGGGAACCATCCACATGCCCTCCAAGTAGGTTTAATAGAAGCCAAGGCAGAGGAACTTTGGGGGAAATAGTTCATATTGGCTCTCTAGTGGTGTGGAGGAAAAGGGATCTCTAGGTCAGTGTGAAAATCTGCCTCTTAGCTGTACTTGGTTGTGCAAACAAAACATGTATATTTGAAAGCTTTGAGCTTGTAAATGCTCAGATTACCCTGAAACAATGTGCTTGGTTCCTGCTAGAGCTGCTGGGCATGCATCTGGAGGCAGATGGGTAATGAAGAGATAAAGAGAGAAAGACATGGGTTAAGTCTTTGCATACACTGGCAGTGTGACCCTGGACTTGCTGCTTGAATTTCTGGGAGTCTCAGTGACCTCATCGCCCTAGCTTGTAGAGATAATGCCTTTAAAATGTGTAACACAGTGCCTGGAACATAGGAAACCAGCAGGAAATAGATATTACAATGACCCTTTAAGACCCTGACAAGGGAAGGCACGTGTTAATTCTTAAGGTACAATTTGTTGCATAACCAGGGGATCAGGGAGATGCACACTTAACACATTATAGCTTGTTCCTTCTCTTGGGGCTCATGGAGGGTTTGATGTGGTAGTTCCTTGAGTGTGGACGAAATTAGAATTCTTACTGCTACTTGCCCACCCCTGGAGCTGGGCCATTTGGAAAGTGTGGAAAGAGGACTGTAGCTACAGCCCCTCTTCTGTGGACAGCGGGACAGAAGAGGGTGGATGCTGGCCATGCCATGCCATGCCAGGGCAGGAGCACCCCAACTCACACCTCTCATTTCCAACCTCCCAGGGCGTGGTGGAAAGCCCAGGGGACTAAGCTGGCGGTCCTTGGCCAAGCAACAGCTTCTCTGAAGCCATTTTCACTCTGTAGAAGTGGAGCCATATGGACGATCAAAAGAGGGGAAGAACGTAGGCAATAAACTTGGCATATCTCAGGAAACCCAGGATGTATTCTCCATACTAAGAATTTGCCTCAGAGGTTCGAGAAATTTTCCTTTTCTTCCAACAGGCCAAATGAAAAGTTAAATACATTTTAGAAAAGTTTTAATTTGAACAACTTATGATTAAAAATACATTTTATAAATAATTTTTCCATAGACTTGATTAAGGATTGTTGCAAACTTTACAAAAAGACGTACTGCAACAACAGCGGAAAGAAATTACAAAAAATATAGCTACAGCCCTCCTATTTAAAAATACAACATTGTACATCACAGCGTTTTCTTTGTGCAAAGTTGAAGAGAGCGCTGCATTAGGCCTGTCACAGATTCACTCGAAGGGAAGTAAACTTCAACACAGTTACTAGGCATAATAGTAATAGGCACAGCTGGAACAACGAACTCTTTCCCCCTAGAAGTTAATATACCTCAGTTCTTTTATTTTGTAGGACTGATGGCTGAACTTAGCTTAATACAAATATATATTTATATGTGTGTATGGATATATATAAGTATGAAAACAAGTGTCTGTTTTGAAATTAAGTAAACTCCCAACGTATTTACAGCATTTTCAGAGAACGTGTTCTCCAAATCAGTCTGAGGACATCCTCTCTGTTAAAGAACTCTAGAAGATTAAACGAGGCCAGATGTGTCAATTAATGGACATCCTCCGTTGAGACTTCCAGTTTTCGCTGTGGGACAAAGAGAGTTCCTATGGAGGTGTTATTAGCACCATGGAAATCCACGCAGGAGGAGCCTGTCGGCTTCGTTGGTCCACCTGGGGTACGGAAGAAGCTTTCAGCCACTAACTGGGACCCTTTAGGTGTCACAGGAACAGGCTGATTGGAAAGAGAAGAATGGAGAAAAGTCAAACCCACGCAGACAGGTACACTTGGCAACCTTAGAAAACTGGACTGGAGGGACACGTCACATGATGGGAACCTCGCACGCCCTGAAATCTGCCGGCTGAGCCTGCATGAGTTTCATGTTCTCAATTATTTTTGCTAAGGTGAGACAAAAAGCTCATGATAACCCCATAAAATGGACTCCTTGGGCACTCTTCCTGGGTTTGGAAGGAAGGCAAGCCTTTAATCTCCTCACTCTCCCATCTTTTCCTTTTCCCAAAGGAGGAAAGCCAATGTGAGTCTCTCCCATGATGTTGATATTGGGGACTTAATAACCTAAGGAAAAAAAAAAAAAAAGGAAATACTCTTACCTGTTGTGCCCCTGTCACTGCAACTGATTGTCCATTTGTTTGGTTCTGGCCCAGGACTGATACGTCGTACTTGGTGGCCCTTCCTTGCTGAGTGCCTGCATTTTCTGGTGTGACACTAACAGCCTCTATTCTTGGAGACACAGGAACGGTTCCGGGCCCGGGGCTGGCGGACACCTGCATACCGGGGGAGATGAGGCCCAAGTGCTGCAGAGTGAAGTTTACAACGGCTGAGCTCGGGTTCTGGACGGGAACGGGGTGGCTCGAAGTGAGAGCCGGGCTGTTCCCGACAGGGACGGCTGCCACGGAAGTTGGTGAGACCATTAGCTTCAAAGGTGTTACATGAAAAGAGGGAAAATTAACAGCAGTGAGTTCAGATGATGTCACTGGAATAACACCTGGAAAGAAAAGGGGGGAGAATATCTTAAAAGCACAGGCATTTGTCCGAGAAGCATACAAGGCTTGAATGAACTTGAGAATGACCCACATTTGAACAGTGTTTTCCGTACACTCACCTGCGATTGGGGAGCTGTAGATCCTGTGGTTTGGGGAAAGTGTACCTGAGCTTTCTTTACTAGACAAAATGGACTCTGCCCCCAGGGTTGAGCACTGGGTGAGAGGGATTAGGTATCCTGATGGGAACAAGGTCTAGAAAACAAGGAGGAAGCATTTATTTTACACACAAATACGGAAGAAAAATGGCCAAGCGCCTCTTCTGGGACTAGTATCCCTTGGTGGTTCTCTCATCAGACTAAAGCCTCCAATGGTATGGGCCACGGGCAGGCCAGCTATAATGGCTCCTTGAAGACAATAGCCCTCCTTCCCATTCCAACGCTTGTCCTGAATAATACAAACCATGTGTTTCTTAAATGCCATCTGTGGTCTTAGGAAGTGTCCTAAAGCTAGCACTGAACCTGCTAGGGCAGGATTTACCTAGCACATCCCCCCTGACCCCCACCACTGACGCCCTAAGTCCTGCTACCAGACTTCTTGGTATGATGTGGTACAGTCAGAACAAGTTTAATGCAGCTGGGCACTGTAAAGGCACTGCTGTGTTATTATCTGATTGTCCTTGAATTGTGTGGGATGGTATTTCCCAAGAATATTCTGAGGGACTCTAGTCCTATGGGATGCAAGCAGGCACTCTGCGAATCATAGTCAAATATGTTTGGGAAATTCTGAATTAAACAAAGAAAAAAGGTCTTTATGACAGAATTTCTAAGGGACTTTTATGATGGCATGCATTGTTCTTCAAGGGGGCATCATGTAACATTACCTAGGTTATTCAGCAACTAAATTTTCGGTAGTATTGGTATTTAAGGAAAACATTTTAAGAAATGTTGATTTACAGAAAGGGAACGCCAAACCACAGGCCAAAAATACAGCCTCCTGGCTGTTTTTGTAAATAAAATTTTATTGGAACATAGCCATGCCCATTCATTTATGTATTGTCTACAGATGCATTCCTTTTTTTTTTTTTTTTTTTAACAATGGCAGAGTGAATAGGTGCAACAGAGACCATATGGCGCACAAAGCCAAAAACATTTACTACCTGGTCCTTTACAGAAAAAGTTTGCTGACTCCTGATTTAGAACAAAGGAATTATACAACTATAGATTTTTTTCCCTAGTACTTTAGGTTCAAATGATACCAGACAAACACCCTTATAATATACAAATGAAAGGGCAGGGCACCAGGGCTCAAAAATTACAGATAAAAAAGAGAACTGATTACTTCATATTAGATGCCCAGTTGTCATGCAGCAAAAGCTTTAGGGAATAAAGTTACATACATCCCAAACCGAAATGGCCAGAGTGTTGGGTTGTGTGTGTCTGCACCATGCCTGCTGATCATTGTACTTTTCCAAACAGAGAGAGCCTACATGGGTGGCTGAGCCGCCTGAAAAGTCTGCTCAGTCTTACCAGGAGCAGGACTGGTAAAAGCAAAAAAGCAGGTCTTGTAAACTAGGGGCCCTCCTTTTATCTTCCTCCGGATCTTTCTTCTCGCCATTGTCAAAACAACAGTCTATACTTTGATCTAGCTGTTAATAGGTCTGGTCAGAATCCGCAATGCTAAAGGGTACCACAGACTTTCAATTTTGTTTCTTAGGTGCTGAGTTCTATTCAATATCTTTACTAGTAGGTTCCTTAAAGACTGCAGCAAAAAAGAATTTTTAAGGGGTAGATTTAGGTGTTTTACAAATAGCTGCTCTTTGCTATCTTTAACCGTACTCTCTCATGGTACGAGTTTTTCTGGTTGCCGGTTTAACTCTTTTCAAATCTCCGGCAAGACCTATAATACTCTAATAATAATTATCTTTCCATTTCCTACAAACTATATTCATCGCCAAATTTTTTCACCTATAGTGCCAATTCCTTTTTTTAAAGAAAGCAGGACGAAAGAATTTGACATATTTCAACTTGCACATCTTCTCATTGAGCCTACATTACCACTCTTACCCCTCTTCCTATGACACTATCCTGTTTTACTTTCACCATATTTCTTATCATTCACTACCTGATATGTTTGTGTTTATTTGTATACTGTCTTCTCTCCACCCCTAGAAGTGTAGATTCTCAGTAAATGTTTGTTGAATGAATTAATGAATTAACACACGAATCTCTCACTTTCTTTGTTCTGCTCAGTCCCTGCTAAAAAGAAATGGTCAAAATGAAGTCAGAGATGAAAAAAGAGGCAGGGGACATGAAAAATCTATCCAGTGAAAACCCTAATCCTGAATAACTAAGTGAGCAACAGGAGACCATTATTAAATCATAGCCTTTGGCTCAAAGAGATTATGGACCTCCCAGAAAATCGAATCAAGCCGAAGCCTTGTGATTTTCCCCCTAGCATGGATATTAGATGCAAAATGATACTATGCAAAGATAATGGATGTTTTGAATGGTTACCATGAGGCCATCCTCAGGGAAGATTTGACAAACTCTAAAGCCTCCTTAATAACAACAGTTACAGATAATACCCTTCAGCTTCTACGGTGCCTTAAAAGGACCACAAACCCCTTTATGTAAAACATCATGTAATAAATGCACTTAACCTCACAAAAACTGTCATATGGCCCTGGGAAAAGTGCTCAAAAGTAACCACCCCCAAAGGCAGGTGCTGGGTTTGGTTTGATCCAGAGCACAGGTTTGATCCAAAGCACATTCTCCTTACACCCAACAGACGATCAGGAAAAACTGGCAGAACAAATTCTTTATAGATGTGGAAAAACAAGATAAAGGGAAGTAAAAGAACTTGAATTAGCAGCAGGGACAAAATGAGAGATTAACTTCTGCTTCCACGTTTAGTGGTGTTTGTTTATTTGGTGATGCTGTCTTTCATATATAATTGTCCTAAGGGAGGAAAATGAGATAATGTATGTAAAAGTGCCTAATATTTCTGCTGTATGGTATGTGGGGAGGCATCCAGTAAATGTTCATTCCTTCCTGAATAAAACTCCATCTAGGAAAAAAATTGTCTAGAACATCAAAATCTCTAGAAACCAATGCATCAAATATACCTAAAATTAGCCAAGCTAAGTTTGATTTTTCTATTTGCACAAAAGAGAAATTTTGGTTTAAATTTTAGGTAGAAAGTAAAAACAGGGGCAACAATTTCTCTTCTAGGCAACAGATGCCAGATACATGACATCAAACAAATATCAAGTAATGACGCAGAAAGCAGGAGTTAAAGGGACCCTATGTGTCCGTCCATTCATTTGGGGTCACGGCTGCTTGTAAATTATTTAAGACTTTCATGGCAGGTGTTTGCATTCCAGTGTGTGACGGAGAAATGGACTTAAGGACAACCACCTGCAGTGCTTTAAAAAGAGAGCAAATAATCCCTTCCTCCAAAGGTTAAAAATGTCCCCGCCATCATCCCAGTAAGGGGATTAGCCGTCTGAGGCCTTGTTTGGATTATGGGATGCTAAGGAACAGTTCCCTGTTTTCTGAGAGACTGCTCTTTGCTCTGGTAAATTTCACAAGCCACCAGATTCTCTCCTAATCAACTGGGGAGCTCCTAAAGCTTTGCACAGTTCAAGGCTGTACTTACTGTGGAGACATTTTCAAGTCCTTTTAGGTCTTCTTTAAATTTCTTTTTGGAACCACTGTCCTCGAGCATGCTTGCCCTCTTTGAGCCTCTTTCTCCAGCAGGCTCCCTGTCTCGGTTCTTTGTACCTTGTCGCTCTAGCCCTGGCAGCAAGCTTCCAGGCCTGGCGGAGGCACTGGTCTTTGGTGCATCATTGGCTGCATTCTCTGTTGTGGTATCGGTGGAACCTTTTGATCTCGTGGAACCTTTTGATCTTGTAGCATTAGAAGAGGGGGTGGGGCAGACCGTGGGGCTCAGGCCTTGGGGTGGCGTCATCGTTTGGGCCTGGGCAGGCTGCAGGTAGATGGCATATGATGGGCCCGAAGGGGCCTGAGGTAGGATCACGGGCACTGCCGACGACAATGGGCTGGGGATGAGGGGGACCACCCCCAGGGGCTGGATGAGGGACGGTGCTGTCATCTCTAGCTCAGCATTTGCTGGAGTGTCCAGAGGGGCCACTGGTTTGCAGTGACCAGATCTTGCCAGCTGTACTTTCACTTTCTTTCTGGGTTCACTAAAAGACAAGATTTAAAACATGATACAATGAAAACATGTTCTCTAAAATGTTCTACCACTTCAGATTGCCCCAGATTGAAGCTATGCTTTTATGAAACTAGCAGATAGTTTCTGTAATGATTCCATATAGAAAAGAGTCTCTCACCAGTTGCCAAGGCTGGTGCCTATTCTTACGTAAAATAAGTAATCCTAACGATGCAAGTAAAGTAATGCATCCTGTTACTAAAGAGCGTTGCCTACCTTGATTGCTCTTCTAACTGCATTTTGCAAATAGCTGCGAGCTGAGCCATTTTACTTGGGAAAGGCACAGAATTCTGAGAACTCTCAGCTGGTAAAATAAAAAGAAGGTGGGGGAGAGGATTGGTCAGAGCAAAAGAATACATGTTCACACAGATGAAACATCACTGAGGTCAAAGGAACATGCACCGCCCCCCAAAATCACCCAGCAATTAAACAATAAACCCCACAAATCACTTTTTATCCTTTAATACATATATAGTTAGGCTTCAAGTGGGTTTGGGACTATGGAAGTTGAAACAGTTCTCTAGCAAGTCCCGCGGGATCAAGCAAGCTAAAAAGTCAGATAAAAAGGAATTCTTCCGAGCAGAGCCCTGACATGATTGTAAACATACCTTTGTTGGTTTTGATAGGGCTAGTGGGAGCAGAATTTATCTTTCTCCGATCACTTTCTATACTCTTTACCAGTTTGATGAGAGATGGGTGTCGAGTGAAGTTTGGTTTCCCACATGTGGAAAAGAGGTTTTTGGCACAGTTCTCTTTAGAAGACCGCCTCCCTTCCAAATCAGAGGGAGCAAAAGGAAGCACTGGGCCAAGACCTGAAACAGGAAAGGGCAGTGTGTTAATACACGGTTGGTTCGGCCTCCTTCTGGGGTATGAATGAGGTCAGAGTGTGATTCTAAAATGATTTTAGGAATTAAACTGGCCACAGTTAATAGAGCACCTACTATGTGCCAGATACCGTTTTAAGGGCTTCACCTACAAAACCTTGTTTATCTTATTAAATAAATTCTGAGATAATATTTCACACTTTATCATCTCTGAAAGCTGTTGTATCTTATAACCAGTGGTGTGCTATAGTGTGACTGTTACTGATTTTTCTTTCTTATTGATATATAAAACATTGTGCATCTCAGAATCAGTGGAGACTTAATCTGATGAAATATGGTGACCCTCACTGCTATGGAGTGAATGTTTGTGTCCCTCCCCACTCCCCCACCCACCAAATTCACACGCTGAAACCTAATGCCCAATATGATGGTATTGGGAGGTGGGGCCTTTGCGAGATGCTCATGAGGGCGGAGCCTTCTTGCATAGGATTAGTGCTCTTATAAAAGAGACCCCACAGAGTTCCCTAGTCCCTTCCACCACGTGAGGTTACAATGAAAAGACGGCTGTCTAGAAAGCAGGTCCTCACCAAACACTGAATCTGCTGGTGCCTTGATTTTGGACTTCCTAGCCTCTAGAACTGTGAGAAGTAAATGTCTGTTGTTTATAAGCCACCCAGTTGATGGTACTCTGCTATGGCAGCCTGAACAGGCTAAGACACTCTCTACAACTTGGGTAGGTACTTCTCAGGAAATGCATCCCCATTTCAGAGACATTTCAGACATTAACTAACTGACTCACGGTCTCTTAGCTTGCAGAATGTGGGCCTGGGATATGAACCTGATCAGTCTAGCCCAGAGCCTACACTCTGAATCCCTGTACCAAAGGACCTCGCTCTGTAGTTATATTCAAAATCACAGTAACCTCACGAAGGTGCCACTGTTCTTCCCACTTGCGGATGAGGAAACAGTCTTGGAGAAGTAACCTGCCCAAGGCCACAAGGCTGATAAGTATCAGAGCTGGGACTGGAACCTAAGCCTCTCTCTGCTTCCACAGCCCATGTTCTTCCCACTTTCCAGCACTTCTGTGTGGGGATCTTGTTGGAACACAAAATGTCAGAATCCCAGAGTTGAGATGGAGACTAGAATATTGATTCTGGAATGAATTCACTTCATATTCTCCATGAGCACAGACTCTGTTATGGTCACTGAGCAGCATAATAATGACAGCAGTAGTATCTTATGCTTTGTGATGCTTTCAACTTTCTCAAATCCTTTCACATACAGATTCTACCTCCTGCACAGGGTGTGCAGTTGTTATGGACCTTGGGCTGCTGATGGAGCCAAGAGCTAAATTTTCCATATCGGTACTCATCGTTAATTCTCATTTCAATCACTTATATATGTTCTTTACATGTGGGAGTGTGGGTAGGAAGGGAAAGGGAGAATATCTCCAAATGTGTGTTAATTCAAAATAATGAAGCAATGAATGAAAGAAAACGAATACATACCACTGGGATTTGGACTGATTTCTGGGCCTGTCCATTTAAAAGCTGGTTTTCGGCCTCTTTCCTCGGTAACATGAACTTTCTTGATAAGATCCAGGCTACTCAGAACATTAGCTATATCATACAACCTCCTAATTTTCGCTGGGGGGAAAAAAAGTGTATACATCCCTTAATGGAATAATGAAAGATCACAGGACTTTGCTTCATAAGGACTTCATGTACATTCAAAGAGCTATCCTAACCATCAATGTCAGAGAAAAATGTGACTCTTCTTAAGTTATGCTAGTGACACTGCTTTAATTAAAACAACAAAAAATAGTTTTAAATATTGAAAAGACACAGTTACTGATGATACTGAATTTTGAAATGACAAAAGTACATGTTGGAAAAGGGAAAGTGACTCAATGAGATCACCCTATTGGGAATCATGTTACAGATTTTCTAATAAAAATTTACCATTGCTGGGCATCTCCTAGTGAGGATTCAGGATTATGAACAAATAGAAATATAGTATCGATGATAAATGTATTGCTTTTCTGCTTGTGAGTTTATAAAAAGATTTATTTAATAACATAAGCATGGAATATTCTATAGCCCATCAAAATTTATAAATTTTCATACTGTCCATATGTAATATGAAAAGCAGAGATTTGTTAATTCTATAAATCTTACATATCTTGAAAAGTTTTGCTACAAAAAGTCTGCCTTTACTTCAGCTTGACAGTACAAAGTTACAAGTTGAGCCCCTCCTTCATAGCCATGCCAGAAGGTTCTGAATTCCCTGGGGATTCAGGAAATTACACATCTGTAGTTCCTGGAATAGTTTCCAGGGCTGTGACTAACCAGTGAAATGGAGAGCTGAAAACTGTCTGGTGGCTCAGAGAAAGCGGGCAGCCCATCAGTAGTATCGGGATGTGTTTTTTGAGATGACAGATCTCCCAAGCCCATTACCAGCATTATTGCCTTAATCTCTATTCATTTTGTCTTTATAGAGACACGGGAGATGTCTGAATATACTTTCATGTACTTTTAATATACTTCACCATACAGCTTCACAGGGATGGGAAGGGATCTGTGTGGTAGCTCCCAGGCATTCCCCCAGCCTCTGCTGTGGCTCGGGGCAGCTGTTCCTCACCAGTCAGTCGGGTTCCCCGAATGACCCATGTCCAGGCCAGCCTCATGCCCTACTTGGAGGTCGCTAATGCCCTCAGGTGTCTGCTGAGCACTCCTTTTCTCACTCTCTCTCTATTCCTTTTTGAGGGGGTTCCTGCAAAGTCTGTTCTAGAGGCAAGGGTAGAGCTGTGTTAGGGACCCAATCTAAGGTCTCTTTCCAACTTAGAGCAGATATTCTGGCTAAAACCACTTTCAAAATGGCGAACCAACTGTGCTGCAGGTCACTTCTGGGGACAGTGTTAGAAGTTACTTTCACCCTCAGATATGAGAGTCAGTGGAAAGAGCAGAGACCTGGGTTCCAGTCCCACTTTACAATTTACTGCTCATTTAGATTTCAGACAGTACAGACTCTACATGTGTAAAATGGAGACAATGTTACAGTAACAAAGGAGGTAACATTTAAGGAACTGTATAAGCCAAAGTGTCAGATAAGAGTAATTATATACGTATCTTTGAATCCTACAAGTCAGCTAAAGCAGTATCATCATGGCTTCTGGGGAGAAGTGAAGATACAAAAGCCTAACTAGATATGATCTGTTTATATAACAAATGTATTTGGAAATCAGTTAATAACCGAGATTTTATTATTTAAGGGTAGGTCCAAAAGTCCATGGCAGTCGTGCCACTTACTTTTAAACTTGCTTTTATCCAAATCTTCCACATGGTCCTCCCCAATTAAAATCTTGGCAGCAATTTCCAGGCTTACTATCTGAGGCGTTGACACCAAAAATAGCATCACAAATTTCTGGCTCATCACTCTTAAAGACTTGTCTTTGCGGCTGTTTACAGAGGCTTTGGAGAAGGAAGAGGATTAGAGAATTAAAATTCATGAAGGGACAAGTGCTTTCTAAAGTAACCAGGCTAAAAATACCACAACCTGATCCCACGGTTGATGTGCAGCATTTTCACATTAAAAGCAGCAGTAGCTTTGAGCGTGGTTCCCTAAGGAACCTCTTCTTTAGACCTCCCAGAGGTGCTCTGCCGCCTGAGCTTTTCAACAGCAGCTCTCACCTGCCCGAAATTCCACTCCAGGGAGTTCGACAAAACACATGTCTGGGTGTCCGTTTTGGCCAGTGTTTGATTTGATGATCGGATCCTCTATACGGTAACTCTTACTAAAGTCAAACTCTTGTTCATATTCTTTCTTTTTGATCATCATAATCTGCTCGGCATACTTGTTCTCTTCCCCGACACTCTTCAAAGTCCCAAGGGTTTGGTTGAGGTTGTGTCGGCCGTGCCAAGTGTACCTGTTTTTGGCAAGCCGGCTCACCATGTGCAGACTCTCTAGGACGTTGACGATATCGTAAATGCGTCGGCGCTCGACATCTGCAAAGAACGAGCAATTGTACCTTTACTAGGATCAGATTTTGTAATGTGGATAGAATTGAATACCTTTTCCTTCCAGGGATTACTAGTCAGTAGGTTCTGGATTATATAACTTTATTTATGCTCAACAAAGAGTGTGAAGATGAGAAAGGCATGTCCCTGCTCTCCAAGGGCACAAATAGTTAATATGAACTAGAAAGGTGACATTTATTGAGGGCTTCCGCTGCGCCATACAGGTTTGGGACATTTTTACCCTAAACTTGTGAGGTAGGCATTATTATCCACACTTTAATGATGAGGAGATAGAGGCTCAGGCTGGCTAAGCTGTTCACCTCAAGGCACAGAGCCAGTAAGTGGCAAAATCAAGTCTTCAGTGCTCTATATCCCACACTCTACACTCCATTTCTTATATTAGTTCCACACACACACACACACACACACACACACACACACACACAGCTGTCATATGATAGGTACAAGGTGCTGAGATTCCTTGCTGTTCCTGGAACTTGCCAGATATGCCCTTGCCTGAGGCCTTTGTGCTGGGCTGCTCCTTCTGGCTGGAATCCCTCTCCCAGATGTCCTCATAGCTCCCCACCTCTTTTGAGTCCTTGCTCGGATGTCACCCTCTTAACAAGGCCTGACCTGACCACTTCATTTAAAATTAAATTTCAAATTGCAAAGCACACCCCTAGCACTCCGATCCCCCTCTACCTTGGTCTACATTTTCTTTTTTCCATAGCACATACTACCTTCTAACATATATCATAATTACTTACTTATTTTGTCCTTTGCATATTATCTATTGCCCCCAATAGAAAGCAGGTTCCACAGGAGCAGGGATTTTGTCTTTCTGTTCACCAGTGTCATCCCAGCTGCTACAACATTGCCTGGCACATAATAGGTGATCAATGGATACCTGCTGAATTAAAGGGTACATCCTCCATAGCTACAATGAAGTGTATGTGAAGAGATGAATCTAAATGGCATATTCTTAAAATATGAAATAAAGCTGATATGTATAAACATGTATGAGAAGGACAAAACTTTCTTCCAGGGGTGATAGCTATATATTAAAATATCCTGTATATCTCTTCACAGATCCAGATTATAGTATTTTCATGACTCCAAAGGTATACCAAGTTTGCCACAGACTCCTTTTCAGCTGTAACTAGATTTGAGTCCGTGAAGAGAGGAGCGAAAGGGGGCAGGGGAACACAGTAACTTTTGGCAAACACAAAACATTCAGAAAATGCACTGGTTCTCAGAGTAGTGCTGAATGGCAGGGAGGGCTAAATCCCTGCTCCCATGCCCGGAGGCCGATCCTCATTGTAAACTGTGAAGAAACCATTCCACAGCCTGTCTCCACCCGTGAGAAACAAGACCCAAGTTCAGAGTTGTAGCTGTTTATGAAACAAGTCATAGAACAATGGTGCCTCCCTTTAAAGCTTCAGAGCTTTCGAAATGCAGTCAGATCAATCTCCATTGTGATTTTCTGCTTCTGTTTTAAGACTTAACTGAGACTGGAAACTATATGCGGTTATTCTTA
Source organism: Physeter macrocephalus (assembly GCF_002837175.3). Classification (NCBI taxonomy): domain Eukaryota; kingdom Metazoa; phylum Chordata; class Mammalia; order Artiodactyla; family Physeteridae; genus Physeter; species Physeter macrocephalus. The sequence continues at coordinate 73,079,144 of NC_041229.1, forward strand.
AATTAATAGGGCTTTACAGATGGATAACTTCTGTGTGGCCCTGTGTCATTACAAACACTGGCTAGATGAGCGTGGGTCTGAAGGAGTAAGTCTATGAAGTCCCTTTAATGATTAACCATTTCGGTGAGCTCTTTGCATACTTACTAAGTTCCTCGGCTACTTCATCAAGACAGATGTCGTTATTCACAGCAGGGTTGGGATAGTTGGGATATCGAGCTAAGAACTTATGACACAACAGTCCTAAACTTTTCTCTTTTCGACTGGGTTGGGATTTCTCATATTCGTCTCCAGATAAGTGTTCCTACAAAGAAAGATGTAAATAATGTCTTATTCGTAAAGATTTATTGGGGGCATCTGCGCTTAATGACTAACACTTATACACATGGTTTGCTTCGATAGCTACAAAATTGGAAAGAAAAGCTGTGGAGCCAGGATAAATTGCTTGACAGATCTGAAAGGGAAGAAGTTTATAAGTAAGTCACAGGTTCAGAATTCCCAGGGCTGTATTTGATGGGGTCCAAACCCCTCCAGGGCTCTGAGGGGGGTGATGCTTCACACTGCTCCCCCACCCCCACTCCCCAAATCCCCCAGTCTCCACCCAGGCCTCTGAAAACCTACATGTAAACAATCTCTGGCCTCAGGTAATCCATTTCCGTTGTCAAACAAACCCCTTTTCTGATCTCTGTAGCGGATCTCTGGGCTCACGGCACTGATTAGCATTTTTAGGTTGGCTGTTGGTGTCCACGGTTCTCCCTGGGAGATCTCCTTGGGCTTGGTGGGTGTGGTTAAAGGGCCAAAGTCAGGTTGGATCTCCGCCAACACTATATTTGCTGCGGTGGATTCTTTCAGAGGTGTTTTCACCAGTCCCCTTTTATGTGGCTCGAAAAAGAGATTTTCCTGGTTCAAAACAAGTAAATTATTAAATCCACTGTAAAAAAGGATTTATCAGATAGCTTTTGACTCTAGAAATTGTATAAATAGAATAGCGCTAAGGAAAAAATGCCTAGTGAGGTTGTCGAGATGATTAAAGTAGTGACTATATTCCAGTGATCACTTTGACACTTGTCCATTCTAACAGCTAAATTTCCCATTTTTAACTTTTCAACAAAGCATGGACTTAAACTTTTCATCTTATGTTCCAAGAATTTAAAAAGAAAACTTTAAGACTTATAATTAAAAAAAATTTATTTTGAAATAACTTTAGATTTAGAGAAAAGTTGCAAAGATTGAGCATTCCCATATACCTTTCACTTAGCTTCCCTTAATAGGACTGATAATTCTAAGTGATCCCAAACTCCTCGGAGTGACTTTGACTTATGACACTGTAATAAGTGAACGTCTCCACGGTAGAAACCATGTCCCATTCATCTGTGTATCTAGCACAATGATTGCATGCAGTGGCTACTCAATAAAATACCACTGATGCAGAAAAGTCAGAGAGCCAAGGAAACAAGGGTGAAGGCTAGCATATGGTCAGACTTGATGGCAAAATCCACTGGGGAGCAAAATCCAGAGTGCCTACGAGCAGCATTTCCGACCAGAAAAGTCTTCTCTTTGAATATTTAACCTTTTCACTTTACAGATAGAGAAAATGGAACCCAGAGAAGTAAAATTAGTTACCTAAGACCACAAAGCTGGTTCCTGGCAGAGGCTGGACTGCCACTGAGAAACAAGGGGGTACATGAACAGCAGTTCATACTTAAGACTGATGGAGACTATGTTTCTTCTACTTTTGGCCACTGGTGACTTCACACATTCCTACCACCTGTATCTATTTTATATTTTTAAAAAATTTGATTAGGATGTTTATTATCATGTTTTTATTAATAGCAACAAAAGATATTTGTCTACAATTTACAATGTACAATGACCAGTCAATCCCCCTCTTGCATTGCTATGCATTAACTGTTCTGTTTTAATGGAAACACTGAGAATACATCTATATCTATAAGAAAATGGTTAGGATGGCAATAAGCGAAAGAACAGAGATTCACTAATTCTTCAGTGACTTTAGGAACAAAGATTAATGGGACTATTTTATATGTCTGTGACTCTTTAGGATTTATCAAGTGCTTTTCCATTTGTGTTTTCATCCAATCCTATAGTCCTATTCTACAGAAGAGGACACCCAGGCTGAGCGAGGTCACACAGGACTTGAATCTGAATCTCCTCCATCCAACTATGGTGCCCTTACATGGAAGTCAGTGTGATGGACCCAAGGGGGGGACCCTCCCCTGATGGTGCACTTGAGAGGTGCTGATCCAAGAAGGGGATTTTTCTCAGGGCTGCTGTCCTTTGCCTCTGACCATCAGAAGCAATAGCAATTCTCTTACTTGACTACTATCTAAAACTTTTAGGAAATTTGCATATTTCATTTTTTTTAACCTATCAGTATTTGGACATCAATCAAGATACCCCCCACTGACAGTGTCCCCTATAGTTAAAAGAAACTGGTGGTTTGGTAGAAAATTATCTTAACAGGAAATCCAATCTCAAATCATGTCAAATGCCCTTTCTGAATTCCTATTGTTCAAGAATTCTCAGAAATATCATAAAGCAACTAACACATTTTATTATTCTTAAAAATACCTTTTCTCTCTACTTATCTCTTTGAAATTTCCACCAAATCATAAAAAACTAGAAAGATTAATCCTGGGTAATTTTCCCCTCTTCAAAAATTAAATTTCCCTTCCTTCTGGGTCTTTATAGGGGCTAACCAAAAAAGGATAACCAAAAAAGGATGCGGCATTAGTAAGATATTGGATATTGAAAAATCATGGAGCTAAATCAGGATGATGTTGCATTTAAAACTGCAAGGATGAGTATTGAAGCTAAAAAGGTACCTTTTCGTTCTCCATTCTGTAAATTTCTCATACATTTAGAGTTTCTTTAAAAATGAAAAATCTGGATTTCCTCCCAATATCCTGATGGTTCAAGTAGTCCAGGTAGTACAATTAAAAATTTTAATATCCTTAAAGAAAAAAGGAAATAGAAAAAGTTAAAGAAAAATAAAAGCCGTAGATCTGTTGAAAATAACTTCATGGACGCCACAGGCTACTGAAACAAAGGCTAAAGAAAACTGACAAACTACATTTACATTTTATTCCCGACCACAGACAGCCCCACGGGGCAGAGAACTCCATCAAACTCCTGTAAATTCCTTCAGCTAACCGATCTGCTGTCATGAGACTTCAAGCAACCCACAGAATTTCCAGTGACAGCCCTCTCCCACCTTTAGAGAAGGCAAACGATTCTCCAGACCCCACCGAATGGACTGTAGCAAGCACAAGCACCCACCTGTTCACAGATCAGAGCTCGGGACTCAGAGCGTGAGCCCAGGTTCCGGCTAAGCAGCCACAACCCTAAGTATCTGGATAAATGTCTGCATCTAGATGTCTGAATTTCTCCCTTGACACACACGTGCATAGGCTCAGCAGTAAAGTCTTGGGAAATAGCTTGATAGGTAACTTACAAATTCAGTCCTTAAGCTCCAAACGTATTCTGGGCATTTAAAGAGCGCCTTATGATTAAGACTTTTTTAAAAAAAGACTTCCTTACAGATGCGGCTTCCTTAAAGAGCTATGTACTCGCTATTCAGGCGGCTAGTTCACCCCACAGTGTTGGACCCTACCATGGAAGGCTGCATTTGCTCAGCAAGGCAACCAGGTACAGTCCCCCTGCCGCCACAGGCTCCCGCGCCCCGCGCACTTCCCCTAGCGCCAGGCCAACTGCCCCTCCCCCCGCCCCGGTCCCAGTCAGCGCGCCGCCCGCCAGGCAGTTCCTGGACAGCATCTTTGCGGTTTCTAGGGCAACGATTCCCGACCAATCAGAGTGCTGGTCGCGGGCCTGCGATTGGTTGGCGGCGCCAGGGGCGGGTCCGGACCTTCCGCCTTCGATTTAAAAATTTGGCGCGGAAAGCCGGACTGTGGTCGGCGCCGCCCCTCATCAGCGCGGGGCTTGAGCGCGGGCAAACCCGCGCCCGGAACCACAGCATCCCCGCCCCTCCCCCTCGCTCGCCCCCTCCCCTCTGCGCGGGAGCTCAGCTCCTCCCTCCGCGGCCCCGGGAGGAGCGAGAGGCGGGAAACGGCCGCCGCTGCCTTCCCGAGCCCTCTCCCGGTGCCAGGCTGGCCGAGCGCCGCGTCCCTCTGCGCCCCGCTGACCTGTCAGTTCACCTCACGGTTGGAGCCGACGGGGGCTGAGCGGGGACTCCTCGGCACCCCTTCCCCGCTCAGGCCCGGGAGCCCGCGTGTCGGGCAGTCAGTCGGTCCTTACGCTGCGCTGAGGTGGGTGCCGGAGGGAAACGCCGGGACCGGGACTGGCGGGCCGGCGGGCGGGCAGAGGGGACGTGACCGTCCAGGAGCAGTCAAGCCCCCGATTTGAAATTAACCCGCTCCCGGCGCGAGCCGATCCCGCGGGCAGGGAGGGCCGCTCCCCTCCCCCACGCCCGCTCTTCCCGGCCCCGGACCTCGCGCGCCAATCCGAGCCTCCAGACTGGAGCCGGCGGCGAATCAGGGTGCAGGCACCGCCCTCCGGTCCTGCCTCCACGACAGAGTTGGGGGAAAAGTTAAGCAACTTTTTTTTTTTTTTTTTTTTTTTTGCAAACACCCCCTCCCCTAGCTCAAACTTGGGGAATGAAGTTTAGTCCGCCCGGGGCACGCGGGTTGGGACGTGGGCGCTCTGCAATCCCCAGCCTGGGTCCGTCCCACCCTCTGCCCAGCCCCAGATCCGCTCACCTGCCCTGGGGATCCCAGCCAGGACCATTACCCCTTCCACCCATGGCATGCATTATTGTGTTGCCCACCATCTGCTCATGGCCTCTAGAAACTGGGGTGTGGAGGGAGGAGCTTGCCAACCGGTGATCATATTTGATGGGCGCGGGGTCTCGGCCCAGGCTTGAGAACGCAGGTGTGGGAGGAGGAGGAATAAGGTTGAAAACCCGCCAAGCCTGTTCCAGGCGTCCCCTGTCTTCCCTCTCCAGGTCTCCTCCCGGCTCCTCCCTTTCCCCTCTCTGTCGTCTTCCCTCGCTTTTTCCTCTTTTTCCGGTTTCCGAGCCTCGGGCAGCTTCAGCATAGAATATTGTAGAGTTCTAGATTAATAGGAGGTTTGGGAGACAACTCTAGTCCCACGCCCTGTTTTGCAGACGGGGAAACCGAGGCCCAGGGCGGCAGCGCTGCCTTTGCCTGTGCCTGGATTGTTTGCGCCCGCGTTGTCTTGCTCCGCTGTTCTCTGCTTTAAAGCGTTTCCCTTTTCTGGGGACCCCTGTGCTGGAGTTGCGGGACCGCATGCATTGCCCAACAGCGCCTAGATCAGGGCGCCCATCTATCGACTGGTTTGAGCTCTTCCTCCTCTTTTGTAATTTCGCATCTCTTAAGCTCCAGCAAAGCTCGGGGCCGCAATCCCCTAGCGTGTAACTTATTTATATTTGTCAACGAATCACCCAGTGCTGACTTGCAGCGCGGGATATTCTTATATTCCCGGACGCGATGTAAGGGCGGGGATACAGTGATACTGAGGCTAAGGTCGCCGTGCTGTAGCGACAGGCCGTAGGACCAGGGGTCCCGGTGGTGAGCGGTGGCTCTTTCTCCCGCTGAGCGCGACCTCAAGGCGCGCAGGGTGGCTGCCCCGAACGGTTAACGCCGTGGTGTCTCGGTCCTTCCCTCTCCACTACCCGGGGAGCGGGTCCTACCCGGCTTCAGGCAAGTGTCGCTCAAGAACTCGCTTCCACCTGAAAGCCGACCTTGGGCGCGGTGCTGTGCAGAAGCCAGCGGCCACCTAGAGCTCTCAGATTTAAAATAAAATGAGGTCACTGGGCAGGGCCCCACCCCCGACAGCCCTGAGCATCTCGTTCTTACAGAGCCCCGGTACCCCTTTTCTGGAGGAAGGTGTGTTTATATATACGTCAATGAAAGGTGGGCAGTTGGTGCTTCTGCTTTAGCCACTGTTTCACGGATTGTTCCCCCTCTCCCACCAGCATTTATAGGAGTGTGCCTGTCCAGCTCTGATCAACCTACCTTAAGTTTTTACAACCCGGGAATCCTCTTTATTTATTTATTTATTTATTTATTTATTTATTTTTTGGGAATCCTCTTTAAAGGAAAGGTCTGATGCCACTGTGTTCAGAACCGGTGACTGATGCGTTCACATCTATGGTCTACGGGGCATTCATGCCCCAGGTGTCTGAGTGCCAAGTACCTGTAAGGCAAATAATGCAAGGAGCAGCCACCTCTGGTGAGGCTGCACAGATGTCATCTCATTCAATACTCAGCACAGGTGTTAACTGCGAGTTACCATCCAGAAAGTGAAGTAGAACATTTTTAAGTAACAAACCCCAGGTCTCAGGGTAAGTGGCTAGTCTGGGATTTGAAGCCAAGTCTCTTTACTCCTGAGAGCTTTCCACTGAAAGCCATGTTCTTCACTGTGCTTGGACCAGTCCGTACTTCCTTCACAGGATAGTTGTGCCCCATTTTATAGAGAAGAAAACTGAGGCACAAAAAGGTTTAAGTGATAGCCAAGTTAGCTGTAGAGTCAGGATTATAATCCAGGTCTACCTGCTCCCAGTTCATATATCCCATTCCACTGCTTCTGAAGGTCCCTATAAAAAGCAATGTTGATGACACATTAGACCACTCTTAACTACATAACCCCTCCCCCAACATAACAAAATATAGAAAAAGTGGGATCTGTAATTCTTGTTTTAATGACAATTGTCATGTCTTATTGAAACATGCAAATTATAATCCAGTTTAATGACTGGGATGAAAAGTGGCCCTATTAAGAGGGAAATGATATAGTTTTAAAGTCTTAACAACCCTTTCATGTAAAGGATATGAAAAAAGAAAGCAATCTAAAACAATTCTACTCAACACTGTATGGTGCGTCTGATTTGAAATTCAGCATGAGTGGAAAGGAAAGACACAAGACTACTGAAAACTTTTATGTTTACTGCAAAACCAAGAAGGAAGGATGAAGGGGCATATTTGAAATCTTTTTTTCTTGTATTGCTATCAGACGTGTTTTCCAGTTATATAATCCAAGGGAATATTCGTGCATTTGTTTCTGGTCTTTTGTTCACCATGTTGTATAATCTGTCTCACTGAAGCAGGCCAGTCTTTCGACTCTCTGCTGCTACCCTTATGCTAGCACAACTTGGAGGATGAGATGTTGGGTAACAAGTTCAGCCTTAAACAATGTAAAAAGATATCAGAGGTAATGGGGAAAGATGGGAGTCACCTGAGGTGTCTAGATTCAAAGGTAACATTCAGGATTTTGGAATCACGGCCCTTTTCGTTATCACCAGAGCCTCACACACAGGGTGTGAAAAAAGCAGGCTCTTCCCTGCTGACCAGGGCAGGTCAAGGAACTAAGAAAAAAGTTGATCTAGCCAGTGGGCTCCTAGACATTTCCCTCTTGCTCTCTCATTGCCTCCACCCCCCACGTGCTTCTATCACCCGCTCTACTTCCTGACCCAGTGGGGGCAGTGCGGACTTGTGCTTTTTCTGCAGCACACATTGGCACGACCACTACAAAAGAGTCGTCTACAGCTTTCAGTTGCACAAATCCCCATGTGCTGGGTTAGGTTGCAGCTGCTCCCAACCAGATCTCAGCCCTCCCTGGGCTTTTTAACTAGTTGGTTACTCTTCCTGAAAATGAAGCATGCTGAGTCCACTTTGGACCAGGTTTAAAGAGGGTAGATACGGCAAGGGGTGCAGGAGGGTAGGAGAGCCTGGAGGTGGCTTGTGCTGACGGTGGAGCCAGAATTGGTCAGAGCCTGCTGGGCTGTGTGTGAGGTTTGCTCCAACTCTCCTGTGACTTCCTGTGGGGAACGCCACTCGACTCAGAGCCCTGAGCGGATATTTGCAGCCCTGAACTCAGCTGCCGCGGCAACAGTTGCTTCCATTTATTGAGCAATTATTGCATCTAAGTTTTTATAATGCTTTGGGGATAACAGAACACAAAATACTGAGGACCCTTTTTATAGAATTGGAGTCCGAGTTCTGTCCTCATTGCGTTACCGCATCATCTGATCTTAAAATTGTCATAGAGCTGAGGATCATGTAGGCTTAGCGCTTATCTTGGATTGGAAGAGGCCATTTTCCAGGTTCTAGAGTACTGAAAATAGATACAGATTACTGGGAGTGGGGGCAGGAATTTAGTACCTGAGAAAGTCCCAGTCAATGCAGGAATCCCATAACCTCCCTGATCAGCGATGGCTACCCTTTGCTTGAAGTCTGGTAGGGAAGGGTAACAGTGCTGGCCCCTTCAGGCAGGTTCCTCACACCCTGTCCTGATCATAACCCTGTGTATGCATCTCTTGTTATACACACCCCACCCACACCACTGTGAGCTCCTGGATGGTAGGGAAAGGAACTCCCTTATATCTCTCTCCCCGCAGTGCTCAGCTGGATGCCTGGTCCAGAGCAGGGGCTTGATAAGTATTGGGTGATTGAATAATTGCCCTCTCCCCAAGCCCAGAATATACCTTGTCGTTGAATCTCTATCTTCAGGGCCAAGTTCAATGCATGGCACGTACTTGGTGCTCAATAATGTTAGAAACAATGAGCTCATAATTACGATCCTTTAATTTTTTTTTTTTTAACTTAGCTAAATATTATTTCCACCCCCCTCCCCGACCCATGACTTCTGTTTTATCTATTCATTCACTAAAACATAGTATCCTGAATGCCTACTATGGCCCCAAGCCCTGAATTAGGTGCTTGGTGTGTACAGGTGAGTGAAAGAGGAAAAGACCTTGCCCTACTGGAATTTACAGTCAAGGGTAGAACAATGTTTGGCACAAAGTGTTAACTGCTATTATTACTACCATCATCTTATTTTTTTCCTGTAAATGTGAGACTTCTCTGCCACCCCTCAGTTTAGCAAATGTCTTTTTTTCTATGTCCTACCTCTATAGTACTTTTTTTTTTTTTTTTAAGTTTTCTGTAGGTATTTTTCTTCCTTAGGAACGCAAGTTCTGGTCTTTCCTTCTTTCAGCTCATGTGTATGGGTCACTTGCTCTGAGTCTAGGGACTGTGCTGGGCACCTGCTATAGGACCTGGCGGCTGCCCTCCCATCACAGCGACAAAACCAACCTTTCACTTACTCACCACCCTTCTTTCTTTCTCTCTCTCTCTCTCTCTCTCTTTCTCTCTTTCTCTCTTTCTCTCTCTCTCTCTCTCTCTTTTTCTTTTCCAGGGACATGGACTTCATTTGGACAGGTTGTCTGCTTCTCTGAGGCTTTCAGACTGCTGCTTCAGAGTCCCTGGAGGCAACCCGGTTTCTCCTGGAATGATCATTGAAGTCAGATTAAGTGGGTTAGTTAAACCTCTGCCGGCTCTCAGTTGCCAAGTCTTGGAGACAGGAGCCAGGAAGACAGAACAGGCTCTTAATCAGCCAAGTTGGGCTGGGGGCATCTACCCCACTGGGTTACAGGCAGTCACCAAGCGCTCTAAGAACCCACTTCTTCCCCTTACACGTTTCTTCTAACTCACTGGCTCATGTGAATTCTCCTTCAAGTCATGGTTTTCAGGATCTGACTTGATCTAATATACCCATGATACCCGGACATATTATGGTAGAGTTTAACGGCTTACTACACTGCCTCATCATGTAGTACAGAGATTGGATAGGACATACATAGTTAATTTTGTTGACAAAATACTTAGGATCTTCTGAAAGAAGTGCATAACTGTCCTCTCAGTTTTAATTGCAAATGCTCAATAAAAGCTCACAGTATTTTTCAGTATGGAAATTGGTTGGAGTAATTGCATATGAATCTGCCCACAAAACGGATAGTTCTACATATGCGTTTAAAATAGAGCTAAGCTTTAAAGTTTAACTCTTTCAGTAAATAAATAAATAAATAAACACATAAATATAGAGCTAAGCTTTATTACAAATTGAGTCTTTGGAATAAAAATGTATAATTGTTTTAAGGTTAGTTTGAATAATATGAAACATTACTTTTTTATTTAAAAAGGGAAAGGTATTTGCTAACCAAAATTTTTAGATACTGGTTATCTTAGTATCATTGTGATAATAATGACCTATCTGTGTCATAGCATCTGTGGCTGCCTCTTAGAGAAACTCAGGGTCTGGAGAATGGAGAGGCATCGTCTAGTCAGTCGTCTTCCTTGAGAGAGGATAGGATGTGGATACAAGTTAGGACTTTGGAGTGAAATGGACTTTGGAGTGAAATAGACCTTGGTTCAAAGCCTACCTCCTCATTACAGCTGTGTAACCTTAGGCACATTACTTAACCTCTCTGAGCCTCACTTTCCCCTCCTCACTAAAATGGGGATCAAAATACCCACCTTGAAGGGTTGTTGTGAGGATTAGATGAGGTAATAGCTGTTACCGAGTACTTACTGTAACGTGCTTGGCACAGTGTTTAGCACGTTACAGTAAGTACTCGATAACAGTTATTATTACATGTTATTGTAACCCACACGAATCCAGACAAAGCAATATTCATTTTTGCTTTTGTTTTTTTGTGGGGTTTAATCACTCTGGGGAAAAGGATTCCCGGTAACCAGGTGGTTTGGCCAGGAAATTCCTCTTGACCAACAGAGTCTGCATCTTCCCACCCTCTTCCCCTTCCTCCTGCCGCCCCCTGCAGGAGGTGCAGCTGGCTCGGTGCACAAATGCAGGGGGACATGTCCAGTGTCCTTGGAAGCATAACAACTTGAGGCCTTTTTCTAGGACATAATTTACAGAAATGCTTGAGAAAGATACTTTGAAGAGGAAAAAAATGCTCGAACATAACATACTCTTATCTCTTATTAGAATGAATAAGTACGTCATAATTGAAGGTTTCCGGTCTAGTTTATGGGCTCTATTAGTACATATTGCCTCTCCTGCTCTTTGTTCTCCTTTCTCTCTGCTCCCAGCACACAGACATCTTAAAGGCTCTAATCCTAGGTCTGGGCATAGAATTTGCCAACTGGCTTAGAATGCAAGGATTCAGATCTAGCCCTGGCTGTGGTGCCTTCTACCTCTGTGCCCTAGTGTAGACCACTTACCTCTTCAAGTCTCAGTTTCCTTCTCTGAAAGGGGTTGGTAATGTTTGTAGCATAAATGTTTCACTGATTGTGTGAGACCAACAAAAGCGACATAAGTAAAAATAATAATGTTTGAAAACATGAATTGTGATTTGATTATACGGCAATAGTCTTATTAATATGATCAAATCTCTTGTTAGCTTATTGATTTCCACAGTAGGAACTGCTATGCGCTGTGTGATCTTAAACAAGTCACTCAGCTCCTCTGAACTGTAGTTATCTCCCCTGTGATACAGGGAGAGCAGACTTAATTACGTATATCTCCCAACATTGTATAATTTTATGCTGGTGTCAGGCTTCCCTTGGAAATTGGGAAAAGCACAGGCTTTGAAGTCTGACAGACTGGGGTCAATCCCCCACTTCAGAGCTTGCTGTCTTTTTTGTCCTTCTGGACCCTGAAAGTTTGTCTCAGAGGGTTCCAGGTATTTTGGAAAACGAACCGCAGTTTGGCTGAAGGGCAGTTTTGCTTGCAGGAAGATGCTAGCTGTGAGCAGAGCTCCGCAGAGATGAAACGGATCAGGCCTAACTCCAGCGGCCCATTTGGTAGAACCAGTTTGCTTTTGCATGTTGAATTTTTGTTGAATGAATAACAGCGCCCCAAGAGCTGGGATGGTTTACTGGTGCCCTTGCCTTTGGCTCTGCGGCTCTCCAGGTGTGACCAAGCATTTCAGACAGGCCTGCTTCCCACCACTGGCCCCCCGCCCAGGGGTGTGCCTGCAGCTGTGTGTCAGCAGGCTTTGGAAGTCCACACATACCCACTGACTGGTCAGCAGCCCCTGGGATCATCTCCATAACCTTTGTCACAGGACATCAGGAATAGCGTGTCAAAGCTGGCATTGCCTGAGAGGCAAGAGAAGGAAATGGTGAGGTCCTTGATGAAAACAGGGGAGAAAGTTACCCAAATTCATGGTCTGATTCCATCAGCAGGATTTGGGATTGTTGCTCACTGCTTTCTCTCCTTCCGCCTCCAAATCAGTACAGTGAGCTAGGTTTATCTTTATTCTGACCCGAATATGTACCAACCAGTGCTTCTGTGGGACTACAGCACAGTGATAGTATACTGGTGTTTCTGCAAGATCTGGAAAGAGCTTCTGAATCCTCAAAGTGTGAACAAACCATGTTCAGGGGAATTTTAGTGCAGAGTTACTTAGGGCTTTTTTTTTTTTTTTTTTTTTTTGGAGAGTCTCCACTTTGAGGCCTTGGTTTTGTTTTTTTCAGCATTTACTGAGAGGTCCCCAGGGGGGCAGACACTTTCCAGGTGCTTCACGTTATCGGCACATTATCTCATCTAATCTTCACCGTGTACCTGAGAGGTAGGTTGCTCTTATCCCTATTTTGCAAATGAGGAAAGCTCTGGGAGGTTAAGACTGGCTGAGGGTAACACAGCTAGCAAGCAGCAGGGCAGGGATGTGGGCTCTCAAGACCATGTTCAGAACTTCTACTCTATGCTGCTTCCCACTGGTAGAGCTTCACTGGAGTAATATGCTGGGGAACTAGGAATCAGAATCCTGGCTTGACTAGCAAGCCTCCTTTTCTGTCCATGCTCCCCAAGTTCAAAACCTTCTCTTATCTCCTCCTTTCTATCTGTGCTTTGCACATCCTCTTGGTCACTGAGTCCTGTCAATTTGTCCTTCCCTTGCATTTCTTTTCATACGTATCCTCATTACCGTGCACTTGGACTATTGCAGTAGCCTCCCAGCTCCCATTATTCCCAGCCTTTCCCTTTTCCATCCTTTCTGCTCCCCCTGCCAGGTTCATCTTCCTTTAACACTGCTTTGTCCTAAAATGTTTTATTTAAAATGTCCCAAGGACTCTTTATGGCTCACAGGATGAAGTTGATACTCAGGGATTGATATCAAGGCCTCCCCAGTCCACCCCTGCCACGATTGACCTCAGAGCTCCTTCCCAGCCTTACCCATCACTTCCTGCAATGACTTGATGTTGCCTTGAGTTTCCTGACTTTGGCATCTTTGCCCATGACATATCCTCTGCCTAGAGTGTTATACATTTTTCCACCCAGCCTGCCATCTGTTAAAAGCTCATCACAGCCTACCTCAAAGTGGCCTGTCTTCAGTGAAGCTTTCTCCAGCTGCCTTGCAGGAATGATGCACCCTCGAGCATTTCATAACACTTCAGCAGTGCACCTCACGTGTGGCTTCACTGCAGTTATCTGTGTGCCAACATTTCCTCCCTAATCCCGATGTGAGGGTGGAGCCCCTGTGTGTATGTCCCCCACCCCCATGGTCATTATCATTAGCATAGTGCCTTGCCCACGGGGCCCTTACTTGGTTGAATGAATGATCTAGTGAGTAGGAGAAACCAGAGGGTAAGAAACAAGGCACTTATTGAGTGCCTATTATGTGCCAGACAGTGTTCTGTTATCGGTCATAACTCCTCTAATCCTTGCAGCTACCCCAAGAGGTAGGTGATATTATTGTCCCCATGACAGACATGAGGAAACCAGGACACAGCGAACTGAGCCAGCTTGTCAAAGAATTAGTGAGGGACCCAGGATTCAAAGCCAATCTGTCTGCCTCTAGAACCTGGGCTCTCACTGTGGCTGCCTCTCCAGGACTCTTTACCCATCCCTGAAAGGTCCCAGCAGGCTGATAGGCACATCTTGTGAGAGCTACTTCATGGGCTTATAGATTTATGACTTGGCGGCAGGTTCAGGAGAGTCTGAGAACCATTAGGATGCAGCTTTTCTTTGAGCCAGCACACGAAGCCTGGCCCACCTTGGCAATGTGCACTGGGCATATTGACAAGACAATGGAACGAGCCCTGAGTGCTGGGGTTCCCTAGGTGACAGGTGCTATGTCAAAATGAAGCGTGTTTTCCATGTCCTGTGACACGTGGTAACCAGTACACGGTAGTCCAACTATGGGCCTGGGACTCCTATAACACTTTTGGTGTGCGATCATTACCTGGTTAATAATCCTAATCGGCCTAGTGCACATACACTATGTTTATCACTCCCATCTCATAATAAACTTTTATATTTTCCTTAACTTTACAACTCAATCTGTGCACCAGAGTAACTGCAAACCCATATTTATCTAACTTAGCAAACATTTGCATGTGCTGCAGTTAGACTCCCATGTTGTGTGATCAACGTCCTTTGCTAATTGCATAATTCCTTTTGCATTTAATCGTCGGATGGCATCCTTCTTCTTTTTTTTTTTCTGTCTCCGTGGTTTGCTGCTGCTTGTGAGCTGCACGTGGAATCTCTGGCTGAGGCACCTGCAACCACAGAACCAAAGACATTCGAGCTGGGAGGAACTGCCTCCCTAGTTTACAGGTGAAGAAACAGAGGCCCAAGAAAGTGAAGGGACTCCCCAATCCAAACAGCTCATTGCTGAGTTCCTGCAGCCGTTAAAGGATGAATACATCTGCAAAGAACATCTCCCAAACCATTCCAGTGTAGAAATTCCATGAATAATTCAAGCCGGTCTTGACAATTAACATGGAGCCTGAGTCTGGACAAAATTAGGCTGAGCCTAAAAGAAATCAGGTTACGGGCAAGGAAGAATTTTAGGATATTCTGAAGTTATAACACTTAGCATTTGTTTTTTAGCTTCGGACTGCTTATTGCCAGCAGATGTTTCATTATAAGGAAAGTTGGCGAAACTCTTCCCTCCCTTCTGCCTCTTTGGGGAAATTTTTTTATTCCTCTGTAAAGTTAGATTAGAAGAGAGAGGAGCGTTCATCCAGGAATTCGGGATTAGCATGGAAAGAATCAGAATATTAGAGTTGAGTGGGAACTCAAAGGTCTTCTGGGTTATTCAGCTTGTTTCACAGGCCATTGCTAAAGTCACAAAGTTTGTTGGTCGCAGATCTGGGACTCAAGTCTGGATCTGTATCTGCATCCAAGTTTTACTCACTACAGTGCTCTGCTAATGAAGAGACCAAGACAAGATGTGCCCTGACTCCCCTCCCTCCCTCCCTCCCTTCCTTCCTTTCTTGGCACATTTACACAGAGCCTGGCCATACCAAGCTGGGGATGTGAAGATGCAGAGGCTCAGACCTTGATTTTGGCTGGGGTGAAAGGGCTAAGGAAGGGGATCCACCCACATGGAGAAGACACCTGCTCCCCAAAGTGGAGATTTTTGAACTCAGAGAGGATTTAAGAGAATGCAGCAGTGCCCAACACAGTGCTGGCCCATTGTAGAAACTCTACCGATATTTGTGGAATGAATGTGTGTGTGACGAGGGGTTGAGGATGGGGTGAAGAGCTTAGACAGATAAAAGCAGGCTAGCTGTTGCCACCTGCAGTTTCTAAGAAACCATTAGAAGCCCGTCACAGTGGACTTCATCTCTTCATCTACCTAGGAAGATATGGTCATTAATGCAGAAGCACCACAAATTGTCAGGGCTGGAAAATATAGGCCAGTGGTTTGCTCAGAAAGAAGAGGCGAGTGGCTAGTGGCCTCCGCCACATCTCCTGAACTGAGAAAACTTCCCATGCTGCTGACAGCAATAGGAATGCCCTACTCTCTTAGCCTCTACTATGGCATTTGCTACCCTCCATCAGATATACCCTCTGAATCTCCTGGTTCCTGACACAGTGTCTAGAGAATAGCAGGTGCTCAGTAAATGTATATTGAATGAACAAATGCATGGATTGTACACTGTTGAAATGTATGGCTCTCACCAAGTCAGCAGGGAGATAGATAGCCAAAGCAGTATTAAAAATATTTTAATCGCTTATATAGATAGACCAGAGCAATAAGATTAAATTTACCTAGTGTATGTGTAACACAAAGTTTACACTTAGTTTCAAAAAGTCGCCCATATAAGGAGTGGATGGTGCTCCAAGGGGCGCAGCCCATATAAAAAAAGCCAATAGGGGGTAGGTGTTAGTGGGCCATAATTGTGATGTAGCCGCTGAAGCGGGATTGGATTCCATAAGAAGCAGCCAGGCCCAGATCAATGCAGGTGACACTCCCTGTAGTTTGAGCTCATGCAGGTCACTCAGGCATGATGTTCATCTAGGGTTTTATTAATTCCCACACCTTAACCTGGGTCCAGTGCTTTAGATTACAGTGTTTTCCCAGGCATTATCTTGTTACACTGTCCTAATGAGACTTTTTATATACCGGCAAGTGCAAGCAGCCTTGCTCAAGATCACCTAGCTAGTAGGTGGCTGAGCCCAGTCTTCTGACCTCTTGTCCGTACTCTTTCAATTGCATCAGGCTGCCTTTCTGCAGACCAGAGCCCCTGCTGGGCGGCATCTAAAAGCAAGGCCGGTGTGATGCTTGTCAAGCGCTGTCACAGTGGACACGCTCAGATGGGCACCTTGCCATCAGGCAGCCCGACAGTGATGGCTCAGAAACCACTTTTCTTAACTCAGGGAGGGGTTTGACGGGCCAGCTCACACCCGCAAGCACAGTGACCCTGGCCTGTTTCAAAAACTGACAGCAGACAAACATTGAACATTACCTACCCTCTGAGTGAGCCCAAAAAAGAACAAATCTCTGCTCTTAGCTCTTCAGGTCCTATGCAGGGATTTGTGAACTGGGCTGTAAGGGGGAGGAGGAAAGGGTAAATAGCTAACATCTGTCAGGTGCTTGTGGAGTATCTGGTTCGAGACATTTCACATTTCTTTGAGCTTCCTGTTTTTCACGCAGTACCTGTCTCTGCAGCCTCACTGCTCACTCTGGTCACCACTGGACTCCTCCACCCCCTGGCGTTGGGTTGTCATAAAAATCTCTCACATTCATCTGGCCTCCCCCAAGGGCTGTCTTATTCACTCTCCCAAAAAAGCCTCTGAGGAAAGAAACAAATTGCATTCTCTTACTTATATGTGGAATCTAAAATAGTTGAACACAGAGAGAGTAGAACGGTGGTTACTGGGGGTGTGGAGGTGGGGGGAATCGGGAGACACTGGTCAAAGGGTACAAGGTTGCAGTTACGTGGGATGAATAAGTCCAGAGACCACGATGGCTAGTCTAACAGTGCTGTGCTGAATACTGGAAATATGCTAACAGAATAGAATTCAGGTGTTCTCATCACAAACGGGTAACTGTGGGGAGATGATATGTTAATTAGCTTGACTATGGTAATCGTTTCACTATGTGTATCAAATCATCATTTTTATTAAAAACAAACCAAAAAAATCCTGTGAGGTGGGTAGGGCAGAGATTATTTCCTCATTTCACAACAACGCAAAATAATGTCCATCTGTTTATCCATCCATCCATCCATCCATCTTTCTTTCATTCATTCATTCAACAAACTGTTATGTGCTAGGAACTGTGCAATTCACTATGGAAGCAAAGGTGTCTGGGAAGCTCTTGGGAGAGATATATAAACTCATAGAAAAAAAAAGAGGTATTATTTTGAGGCTTCTCAGTAGGAAGGCCATACGTTTAGATAATGGGGTGGCGGGATGTTATTACAGACTGTGACCAGTAGGTGACATTCTGGGTCACAGGACGCTCAAGAGCCCGTTAGCCTTCCACACGCTAAGCTTTCATTTTATATTCATTACTGTACTTAAAATCAGATTCTAAGTCATATCATTGAAAGGCTGTATTCAATTTGATTTTAATTCCATTTATTTGCCGTTAATTGTTCCATGCTCTTCTAAACTAGTCAAATTAAATCTACTCATTTCACGGCTTTCTGGCTAAGTGAAAGACATGTCCAGGAAATTCAGACTCCTAAATAAATTAGCACCTCCAGTGATTGGTTTTAGGTCCCAAATTCCTTTCTTAGGAAATGCTACTGGGAAAAGATCTGGTAGGATATGCTCTAAGATGTTAGTGGTGATCTCTCCCAGTGGTGGGAATATAGATGGTTTGGTTTTGGTTTTTTCATACTTGTTTGTACTTTATTCATTTTTTACAATGGGCATCTATTAACTTTCTTGTTTGTATTTAGTTTTTCATTGAAATGTAACCTACAAAGGGAAAATATGTAAATTGTAAGCAAACAGCTTGGATTTACATATTTATATACATAAGTAATCTCCACCCAGATCAAGATATACATTACCCAAGCCACCCACATTTCCTTTGGGTCCCTTCCCAGTAACCCCTCTCCTGCTAGGAACCACTCTTCTATCACCATGGATTAGTTCTGTCTAATTTTTTACTTTATATATATATGGAATCATACAGGATGTCTTCTTTTGTGTCTGGATTCTTGTTCAATATTATTTCTTTAAGCTGATGTGTATAAATACATAAGAACTCACCAATCTGTTCTGTTGTTTTGTGTAGCAGAAGTCAGTTCTTTTCCATTGGTGTGCAGTATTAAATTGTGTGAATATGTTGCCCGTCTGTATTTTTATACTCGAAAAAGATTTACTAAAAATGATTACATATAGACATAGAAACTTGCTGGAGGCCAAGGAGACATCTCAACTGCAAGATCACCTTCACAGTGCGTGGGTTTAGACTGCTATGCAGGGATTGGCTTGGGCGCAGAAGCACAGGGTCTCTGAGAGAGGATGAGGACGTAGCTAGTTGTTGGACAGCAGATAAGGCGAGTTCTGGTTCTCCCACTAGCTGTGTGCCCTTGTGGCCAGTCACTTACGTCAGTCGTTCTCACTGAGACTCAGTTTCCTCAACTGTAAAATGTGTCATGTTACCAGATTTAGAGGAAGAAAAGAAGGAAAACCCCAGAACATCCAGTACATTTGAATTTCAGATAAACAATGAATAATTTCTTAGAATAAGTATGTCTGTATTGCATGGGACATACTATCCTAAAGAATTACTCACTGTTTACTTCCAATTCAAATGTATTTTTTCTGGCAAAAACAGGTGTAAAAAGTTCCCTGCTTACACGGTAACAATTTGTGACGAAGTGTTTGCAGGCAGGAAAAGCACATACAGGTGAAAGAAACCAGGGAGGGCCAGAAAGACAGGGAGGAGGAGCACCGGGTTTGGAAATTGAGCCCTGTGAGCCCCCGTAGGACAGAGACCTTGCGTCTCGTGCCCACCACCGCGACCCCGGCGCGCAGCCCGATGGCTGACTGAGGAGGAGACACGGAAACATCTGTTGAACGACTGAATGGATTTGCTTTCCAGCTCCTGCACTTGCTTGATTTTGACCTTAGGTAAGCTAGTTAACCACTCTGGGGTTTTTTTGTGTGTGTTTTTTTTTTTTTTTTTACTGCGTTCCTTCAACACATCTTTCAGGGAGCCTCTGTGTCAGGTACTAGGGAGAGACCGATGAACCGAGGAGGTTTCTGCCCTCCTGGAGTTTGTTTCATGAAGAGGGAAGAGGGAAAGCAGACAAGTAAACACGTAGGAAAAAGAAAGACAATTTCTGGTAGTGATGAGTGCCGTGCTGGAAATAAATAGGGTGTGTTAACTGAGCGGGTCAGAGGTGGTATTTGGGGGGGGTGGCTGGGCAGGGGGCGCTCTAAGGAAGTGATGCTGAGCCGAGACCCCAAGGCTGATGAGGAGTCAATCCAGGGAAGAGCCCAGGGAAGGGGCCTTCTGGGCAGAGAGGGAAAAGCAGGTTTTCTTACCTGAATCTTGAGGATGAGAAAAGCTACTTCCCACCTCACAGAACTACAGGGGTGAAATGAAGGAAGGTTGATTTGTGACATTTTCAGGTTCCCTACATGGGAAAGGGATTACGAACTTTTCTCATGGAGTCTCAGCCCCAGTCCCCAGGCCACCTGGAAACTCAGGACTATTTGGCTCTTCAGGTGTACGTGCAGAGCTGCTCAGTACCGTCTGGGTGGAACTGTTTCTACCGGTCTGTGGTGAGATAAGTACAAACACTGCAGGTGTTTAAAACTTTAATATTGCTGTGACATCCAAGTGCAGAGGGTATCTTATACTTTTTTCCACTTTGTTTTTCTATTATCAGTCTGGGATGGACTGAGGGAAAAAAAACACCCAACTGGTCCTTCACCACAGAGAGTTTGAAAAACATTGGTGTAGAAGCTGTAGAATTAGAAAAATCTGGCCTTTATTGCAGCCCAATCTCAATAACTGGTTGGTCTTAATTAAAGTGTATTATCTCCCTGTGCCTTGGTGCTTCCGCTTATAAAATGGGCAAAAGAGTGCTCACCTGTTAAAGCTTTGGGACACCAATGAAGAAACGTGTAAAGCACTCAAGTACAGTGAGTGGTGCAAAAATGTTAATTCCTATTACTATACTACTAGTATCTGACATTCATTTCATTCATTTGATCAACAAATATTTATTGAGTGCCTAGTATGTGCTAGGCCTCCTTTTAGGAATATGGGGTTAAAAAAAAAGATAAAAAACCCCCTTTTCTCAGCTTTTGTGGGGAGAGATAACAATAAATGAACAAGTGAAATGAATAAGTCAGATGATAACAGCTATGAAGACAAATAAAACGGGAGAGAGAGTGGAGAGATGGGTGGGGGCAGGCAGAGAAAGCCCCACTGAGCAGAGAGGAAAGAGGTGAGGGAAAGACCCAATTGACTCTCGGGAGGAAGAGTTCTAGGTGGGGCAGACAGCAAGTGCAAAGGCCCTGAGGTGGGATCATACCCTGCCTGGTGCGTTCAGGTGAACAGCAAGGAGACCAGTGGGACAGAAACAAGTCAAAACGAGAAGGGGCAGGAGATAAGTCAGAATGGGAGAAGGGGCCTTGACCTCCAGGCCATTACAAGGACCATGGCTTTGGCACAGACTTGAGAAGGGCCTGGTCCTTAGTGGGAACTTTTTCCCTGAGGACGGAGCCTAGAGTCTGTGAGGAGGCAGAGGAGCCTGTGCCTGGCTTTGTGATGCTCCCTATCCCCAAATCCAAGTGGGGGGCCTTTAATTCTCCTTACTGCAGTTCTCAGCCTGAAATGCACAGTAGTTCTTACCAGTCAGACCCTGACTCTGTTTCAGAGGGATCTTTTTCAGCTGAAATAGGATCAGGTCAGAAGGCACTTGTGAAATCAAGTCTGTATTTGTGTCACCTGTCCCTTTCAAGGTAGCTGAGCTTTTTAGGTTCTTAATAGATGCTGTGGATCCTCATTTTTCGCGGATTTGCAAATTCACCTACTTGCTAAGATTGATTTGTAACTTCGAAATCAATGCTCTCTGGGCTTTTACAGTCATTTGCTGATATGCGCAGAGTGGAAAAATTTGAGTCTCCATCATGCACGTTTCCAGCCGAGACGTTCTGCCTCCTCACTTCCCTTACACTATAGTGTCCTTCACGTGGTCTACTCAGGGCCATGCTCTTTGCATTTTCTATGCTTTCTGTTGGTGATTTTACTGTTTAAAATGTCCCCCACGTGTTGTGCTAGAGTGCTGTCTAGTGTTTGTAAGCACAGGAAGGCTGTGATGTGCTTTACACAGAGAATACGTGTGTTTGGTGAGCCTCATTCAGGCCTGGCTTGTAGTGCTGTTGGCTGTGAGTTCAATTTTAACGAATCAACAATATATAGTATATTGAAGTGGTGTCTTTAAATAGAGACACATGTAAAACAAGGTACATATCGATTGGTTGACAAAAGTGTTGTGACCAGAGGCTCACAGTAACCTAACCCTGTATTCCCCCTAGGAACTATGGTTCAGTATTCACTGTAATTCTGTGTTCGTGGTGACTTTATAAAACGTAACTACAGGGAATAGCAAGAATTGACTGGACACGGCCAAACTGTTTTCCAGAGAAGTACAATCAATGTGCACTGTTACCAGCAGTATGTAAAAATGCCTGTTTTACTCCATACCTGCCAGCATTAGATATTATCATTTAAAAAAATCTTTTCTAATTTGACAGGTGAAAAGACTATCTAATTCTAATTTGTGTTTTTCAACTCCCAGCAAGGGTGAAAGTTTCTCCTAGTTTGTTAACGTCCCTTTATGACTGTTCATCACATTTTAGGACACATTTCCTTGAGTCCTTTGTGAGAGGAGGGAAGGATGGAAGTGCTTCCCAAGAGCAGGAAGCCAGACCAGGGCTGCAGGTGGTGAATTTTTCTTTTTCCTCATATTTCCTTTGGCAGAGAAAAAAAAATTATTTTTTAATTTTTTAAAATTTATTTTTTTGTTTTAAATTTTTATTGGAGTATAGTTGATTTACAGTGTTGTGTTAATTTTGGGTGTACAGCAAAGAATAGATGCTGTGGATCCTCATTTTTCGCGGATTTGCAAATTCACCTACTTGCTAAGATTGATTTGTAACTTCGAAATCAATGCTCTCTGGGCTTTTACAGTCATTTGCTGATATGCGCAGAGTGGAAAAATTTGAGTCTCCATCATGCACGTTTCCAGCCGAGACGTTCTGCCTCCTCACTTCCCTTACACTATAGTGTCCTTCACGTGGTCTACTCAGGGCCCTGCTCTGTGCATTTTCTATGCTTTCTGTTGGTGATTTTACTGTTTAAAATGTCCCCCACGTGTTGTGCTAGAGTGCTGTCTAGTGTTTGTAAGCACAGGAAGGCTGTGATGTGCTTTACACAGAGAATACGTGTGTTTGGTGAGCCTCATTCAGGCCTGGCTTGTAGTGCTGTTGGCTGTGAGTTCAATTTTAACGAATCAACAATATATAGTATATTGAAGTGGTGTCTTTAAATAGAGACACATGTAAAACAAGGTACATATCGATTGGTTGACAAAAGTGTTGTGACCAGAGGCTCACAGTAACCTAACCCTGTATTCCCCCTAGGAACTATGGTTCAGTATTCACTGTAATTCTGTGTTCGTGGTGACTTTATAAAACGTAACTACAGGGAATAGCAAGAATTGACTGGACACGGCCAAACTGTTTTCCAGAGAAGTACAATCAATGTGCACTGTTACCAGCAGTATGTAAAAATGCCTGTTTTACTCCATACCTGCCAGCATTAGATATTATCATTTAAAAAAATCTTTTCTAATTTGACAGGTGAAAAGACTATCTAATTCTAATTTGTGTTTTTCAACTCCCAGCAAGGGTGAAAGTTTCTCCTAGTTTGTTAACGTCCCTTTATGACTGTTCATCACATTTTAGGACACATTTCCTTGAGTCCTTTGTGAGAGGAGGGAAGGATGGAAGTGCTTCCCAAGAGCAGGAAGCCAGACCAGGGCTGCAGGTGGTGAATTTTTCTTTTTCCTCATATTTCCTTTGGCAGAGAAAAAAAAATTATTTTTTAATTTTTTAAAATTTATTTTTTTGTTTTAAATTTTTATTGGAGTATAGTTGATTTACAGTGTTGTGTTAATTTTGGGTGTACAGCAAAGTGAATCAGTTATACATATACATATATCCACTCTTTTTTGGATTCTTTTCCCACATAGGCCATTACAGGGTTTTGGGTAGAGTTCCCTGTGCTGTATAGTAGGTCCTTATTAGTTATCTATTTTATATATAGTAGTGTGTATATGTCAATCCCAATCTCCCAATTTATCCCTCCCCCTCCCTTACCCCCTGGTAACCATAAGTTAGTTTTCTACATCTGTGACTCTATTTCTGTTTTGTAAAGAAGTTCATTTGTTCCCTTTTTTTAGATTCCACATATAAGCGATATCATATATTTGTCATTGTCTGACTTACTTCACTCAGTATGACAATCTCTAGGTCCATCCATGTTGCTGCAAATGGCATTATTACATGGTGAATATTTTTTATCACAGGATTTTCTTCAGGTCAAGGGAAACCACAATCGATTGTGTCCCTGTCATGAACAAGCCTTGTGCCAAACTTCCCTGGGGTAGCACAGCCAGCTTTGTGTGACACAGCACTTCTGCTCAGGTAGCTAGAACAGAGCTTTCCATTCAGATGCCTTAGTAAAGAAATACCACCAACCTATTGGCTGGGTGACCTTGGGCCGGTTTCTTGTGCCTCAGCTGCCTCATCGGTAATAATGGAGATGATAATAATAACACTGTACCTCATAGATTTCACAGATGGACAAATGAGTTAGTGCAGGAAAATCACTTAGGACAAAACCCAGCACACTGTAACAGCTCCACACACGTTGGCTTTGTTGTTAAATGTTCAGAACAGTGGAGAGCACGTAATCCTTGTCCCAGAGAAACTTGCTGAAGAGAGAAGATGTGCGCCCAGGGAAGAGTCCAAGCTCTTTACATGTTTGTGGGCACTGAGGCAACACTGAGGGAGGGGTCGGGAATTCAGATTCTGTTTCCCTTTTGCTGATTTCTTGGGCTTAAATCACTTAACCTCTCAGAACCTCAGTGACCTCACCTGTTAAAAAAAAATAGGCAAACGCCTAACCTTTCCAGTGCGGTTTCACATCTCTGATCGAATCTTCACGACAGTTACGTGACATCAGCCTCACTGTTCCCATATCACTGATGAGGAAATTGCAGCTTAGAGGCTGAGGGGACTAGTAGTTAGTGAGAGGAAGAACTTGTTCTCCCAGCCCAGCGCTCATCCTACCACATCACCGCTCATCCTACCACATCACCGTGTTTCTTGTGGAAGATGGGGGTTGGGTTTTGTTTGGAGCGCTGTCCGGCCCCTGCCAGCTAGAAGTCGGTGACCATTTAAAAGGAAGAGGTGTGGGTTAGGGGACCTAATTTACTTAATAGGTGAATCTTCACCATCTGTTAAACCTACAAATGCATCTTGATGACGCTGTCACTTGATGCTTTACCTCTTCTAAATGTCACCTCTCTCTTTGTTTCCACCCAGTAAGTGACTTTCAGCCACTATCTCTGCACAGGATTGTTTTCCAGTTGGAGGCTCTTCAGCCTGACTTTGTGAGCAGAATCAATGAGCTTCCCTCTTCCTTCCTGTCTGCTCCTCTTTCTGGTGTCTTTCCTGAAGCTGTGATAAATGCATCTTCCTCAGGAGTTGTTCTATACTTTGAACACTTAGGCAAGTCCCATCTTTTTATTTGCAGCCACATGGGCGACTGACTGCTGAGCCTGCTGCCTGCACTAACCTCTCTCCACTTGGAGAATTAAGTTCCCTCCATGGCTCCCACTCTGATCCTTTGCAAGCCAAGCTCACCACGGCTAACACATTCTCATGACATAGTCCGTACCCTTTGGCAAGGTCAGACATTACTTTGCTGTTTGATACTTGCAGACGAAATGCCCTGATTACCTCTCTGGCTCAGGAATAATTGATAAATGTGATATTAAGGTGTAGACGTCTTACTTTCAAGTCATGGCTGTTTGGCTATCTCAAGACTCCCTATCTTAAGTCCCTAGTATCTGAAATGAACGTTATTTGCTCATATCGCTACCTTCCAAGTGGCAGCTCTGTGTGAATGGCCTTCTCGGCTCTGCAGCTGTCACCTTAGTCCGTCCGTGGGCCTTGGCTTGTCAGGGGGGAAGGATTATGTGTGGTGTCAACAGTCCTTTTTCTGCTTTGTTTTTCTCACTGTCTGGTTAATGCACTTGCCCTATGGCTGGTTGCCAGCCTTCTCTGCCTGCCAATTTCCAGGCAAATTTAGTGCAAAAATCGAGTATGTGGGGCGGGTAGGGTGGGGTGGGGTATCTGAACCCTTCTTAAAAATATGGCCCTTTGAAAGCCTCAGCTACGTTCCCCCCATTCCTTGTCAGGTAACTTCCTCCTTTGTAAACCCTCTGCCCGCTGGTTTGAGCAGCTACCCATTCCTGAGCCAGCCTACAGGATTTCTCTTCCACCATCAGTGGAAACCGTCTTCTTTGTCCTTTTTAACTTGATTCCGCACTTTGAACACGCTGTGCTCTTTGACTGGAATATGTCCTTCTATCATTCATTTGACAAATACCTGCCATTCATCGTTCTAGGTTCTGGGGATGTAGCAGTGAACGGACCAAGTCCCACCTCATTGTGTGGATATTCTAGTGCTGCATGTGTGCTCACTTGCACACACATGCTTGTGTAGAAATAAACACTTCCACTGGTAAATATGTAAGAATCAGAATGCAGTAAGTGTCTTTAGCTGGTGAACCTCTACTCATCTTTCAAAGTACAGACGAGAGGCCACCTCCTCCAAGAGGACTTTCTGGACTGCACCGCTGCTTCGATTCTTTGTCCTGCTCCATGCATAGGCCTAGACCATCACTCTTTTTTTTTTTAAGATTTATTTATTTATTTATTTTATTTTTGGCTGCGTTGGGTCTTAGTTGCAGCATGTGGGATCTTTGTTGAGGCATGCGGGAGCTTTCGTTGTGTCGCGCGGGCTCTTTGTTGTGGTGCGCCGGCTTCTCTCTAGTTGTGGCGCACAGGCTCCAGGGCACGTGGGCTGTGTAGTTGTGGCGTGTGGGTTCCAGAGCACATGGGCTCTGTAGTTTGTGGCATGTGGGCTCTCTCGTTGAGGCATGCAAGCTCAGTAGTTGTGGCACGTGGGTTTAGTTGCCCCGCGGCATGTGGGATCTTAGTTCCCTGGCCAGGGATCGAACCCGTGTCCTCTGCATTGCAAGGCGGATTCTTTACCACTGGGCCACCAGGGAAGTCTCTGACCATCACTCTTGACATGCTACATTGTAATGTATTTCTCTACAGGCTTGTTTCTCACCTGACCATGAGCTTCTTGAGATCAGATACTAAGTCTTATTTTCATTTTCCTAGCATTAGGGGGAATGCTGGCGCAGTGGGAGCTTAATAAATGTTTGTGAATGAATGAATGGGTGAGTGAATGAATGAAGCAGTGGGTGGGTGCTCCCTCTGTGTGTCTGGGTAAGTAGTTCTGCAGCTTATTCCCTTAGTAGTCATAGCCAAATCTGAATGTCATCTACCAAATGGATACTGACTTGCAAACATACTGGAAAAGCACAGTGTGACGAATGTCACTTGCTCAGCCAAACCCCATTACAAAAGGGCCAGGGAACCCCAAATGTAACACACCCTAAACCTAAACCAGGGCAAACAATCCTCCTGCTTGGAAGCTTAACTTAACCCAAGTGTCTGCCATCTATTGGAATTTGAACTGATTTAAAGTTGTCTCCGTGCCCCCATCTTCCCTGGCAAGTCAAATCTCACTTGATAAACTAGTTATAATGGGAATCAAACCTCTCTTTCATTCCAGAATAAAACAAGGAGTTGGAAACTATTTTCAACTCTGCTTAATTCAAGACTTCATTTCATTGGCATCCTGCCCTCCTGAGAAGTCTGGTTATCTTAGAGGTCAAACGATGGAAGAATTTGACAAATTATTACAGACACTGAGGTGGGCAGGACCCTGCCTTCATATTCAGAGGGTGAACCTGAAACCGACCATCTTTGCCCCTGACACCAGATGTCAGCTGGTGCTGGTGGTTAGCGCCTCGTCCTCTCAGCCTCCCACATCCACAGGGAGCGTTGTTTCTCCCGGGACACGTGCTGAGCCACCATCTCGTTCAGTCCCAACAATGGCCCCTTGAGCTGGGCAGGCCCGGGATACGATCCCTGTTTCGAAGATGAAGAAACGGAGGCCAAAAGAGAATAAATGCCTTGCCCAAGTTCACACACTCACTTAATTTGGGGGGTTTCAGGTCAGCTTCTCCCACCTCTGTGATTCAGCCACATCCTGTGATCGAGGACCAGTGGGGCACCACAAGCTGCCAGCCCCCTGCTCACTGGCATTCACAGAATTTGGTTCCCCCAACCATTATATCTTCCTTGCATGAATTTGTACTCCAAGTTAAAGAAAACTCTTCAATGGGGGACAGTTTCGTCCCATGCCATCCATTCCCCACTTTTCTTCCCTTCCACTGTCAATACAAGACGTCCTTGTTTTATAATAAAGAGCCTGGCACAGGGCAGGGGGATGCGTGGTGGGACAAACGCCGGTCTGCAAAGTGGTGCAGCTGCAGAAGTGTGGTTAACGCCCATTATCCTGAGAATTCCTCTCTGGCAGGGGCCCAGGTAGCAATGGCAGGACCCACCCTCGCCTACCCCTGCACCTGCAGTTGGGGCTGGCATTCCCTGAAGGGCCCCCGTGGGACGTGGACAATGGCGAATTGTCCATTACTCTGGCAGGAGGTTGGACACACCTCCAGTGGGTTGTCTTTTGAGAAAGCAGCGTGCAAAGGGAGCCTCGGGCTGGGGCATCACCAACCCCTGAGTGGGTGCTTCACGCGCGGGGGAGGAGGCAGGTGAGTCATCAAAGCCTCCAATCCCCTGGAAGTCCTCAGAGTGTGCGTGGCTGAGTGGCATCCTGTGGGCGGGAGAGGGGGGCCAGAGAGGAAAGGCCATCTGCCTCTGAGCTTCTCCCCAGGAAGCCTGCAGGTGCCTGGAAGTGACAGAAGATCACTGTGTAACGGCGCTGGAAAGGCCGTTAGCACATCCCCCCTAGGTGTCCCTGGCTGTCCTCTGGTGGTCTGTGAGATGATCTTAGGAGTCACATGGAGAAATATTGAGTTTTTAAAAATTGAAGTAGAGTTAATTTACAATGTTGTGTTAGTTTCTGGTGTACGGCAAAGTGATTCAGTTATACACACATATATATATATATATATATATCCTTTTTCATATTCTTTTCCATTATAGTTTATTACAGGATATTGAATATAGTTCCCTGTTCTACACAGTAGGCCCTTGTTATTTATTTTATACACAGTAGCTTGTATACTGTGTCTGCCAATCCCAAACTCCTAATTCATCCCTCCCATCACACCCTCCACTTTCCCCCTTGGTAACCATAAGTTGGTTTTCTATGTCTGTGAGTTTGTTTCTGTTTTGTAAATAAATTCATTTGTATCATATTTTAGCTTCCATATATAAGTGATAGCATATGGTATTTGTCTTTCTCTGTTTGACTTACTTCACTTAGAATGATAATTTCTAGGTCCATCCATCTTGCTACACATGGCATTATTTCATTCTTTTTTATGGTTGAGTAAACCATAAAAAAGAATGTCATCTGTCAGTGGATGTTTAGGTTGCTTCCATGTCTTGGCTATTATAAATAGTGCTGCAATGAACATTGGGGTGCGTGTGTCTTTTTGAGTTAGAGTTTTCTCCGGATATATGCCCAGCAGTGGGATTGCAGGATCATATGATAGCTCTATTTTTAGTTTTTTAAGGAACCTCCATACTGTTCTGTAAAGTGGCTGTATCAATGTACATTCCCACCAACAGTGCGAGAGGGTTCCCTTTTCTCCACACTCTCTCCAGCATTTATTATTTGTAGACTTTTTAATGATGGGCATTCTTACTGCTGTGAGGTGATACCTCATTGGAGGAAATACTGAGTTTTAAATATAATAGCCATGCATTTTAATGTGTCTCTTCTATTTATGGCAAGTCATATAGCTTTTCAATTGATGGCCACGATACAAAGTTTTTAAAAAAGAAGTTGACATAAAGATGAATTGGTTTAAAAAACTGTTTAGAGAAGCAGCATACTATAATAGTTAAGAGAGTGAACTCTGAAGCCAGATTTCCTGGGTGGGATTTCCGGTTCCACCCTTACTGGCTGTGGAGCGATGGGCAGAGACTTCACTCTGCGACAGCTTCCTTATCTGTAAAATAGGAGCCATTTCATGAGGGTGTTTGTATGGTTACATGAGTTAATACTTATAAAGCGCTTAGAACATTTACCAGCTCATACTAAACACTGTATAAGTAACTGTTAAATAAAATTAAGTGAATTGAAGGTGGAAGGGGTATATGGGGCAAAAGTCATGAGGATGGTTCCAGGACAACTGAAGGTTTAAGAAAACTTGGCTTCTGCTGCCTTTCCTGTGACTGACTGGGAACCCGGAGACCCAGAGGGCAGAAGGGATGTGTCCAAAGTTACAAACTGACCTGGCATGGTGGAACCAGGACGGAATCCCTGGTCGCCTGGCTTGCTGTCTACTGCTGGGCTGCAGGGATGGGCACTTCTATGGAGAAAGGTGATTTGTTCCACGGGCCACTCTGCAAAATGGCAAATGTGGTCTTCAAGAGAGGTGACACAGACATTTCCTTAGAGGAGCCCTAGCCAACCCTGACGCCTTGGGTGGATACGGTCCCCCAGAGCTCCCTGAGCGCTGATAAACTGACCACAGCTGTAAAGCGAATACTATGTGAGTAAGCACCCCACAGGCCAGGGCCAGGCCTGTCGAGTTCACTGATGGAGCCCCAGGGCCTAGCTCAGAGCCTGGCCCGCATCAGAGAAGTCTCTAAACGAATATTTGATGACTGACTGGCTGAGAAAAACAAATGATCCTCCATTATCCCCATGATGAGCAGCTGACAAGGGTACATCACTCCATAGTTTACCTGAAGCACTGTCACACCGGCTCCTCACTACCACATGTGGTTAGCAGAGCAGTGGTTACAGTTGCCATTTAAAGACAAAGACAGCCCAGAGAGATTAAGTAACTTGTGCAAGGTCACACAGCTATTAAATGGCAAAGCTGGACTAGAACCAGCTCCTGTGGTCCTGCATCCGGTACTGTCTCTGCTAAACCAGGTTTTCTTCTGGCTGTGTTTATCTGAATAACCAGCCTCGGATATGGCGCAGTGCCTGGCATGTGATGGCCACCCCCCACCTCCGGCATTGTTTGCTGATGGATCGGTGACCAAGTGAGAAGTGGGAATGAGAGACAACAAGAGACTTTGTGGGGGTGGGTGAGAAGGGTGTCAGGTGAGGCTGGAGGGTACAGGAAGAGGAAGAGGCTGGAAGGAATTCTCTGAAGACAGGCTGCCTCTTTTATGACTATGTGGCTGGTCAGGCCAGGCCTCAGCTCCAGCCTCCCCTTGCTTTTGATTGATCAGAAAATTTCTTATTGGTTCCCTAAACACCCAGAATAAATCCACAGCCCTCACAATTGTCCACCAGAGCCACATGAACTGGCGGCCCATTATCCTTGCTCTTTACACTCTGCCCATCTAGGGCTTACTACATTGGCCATTCCTAAAACATGCCAGCATGCTTGGGCCTCAGGGCCTTTGCACCTGCTGTTCCCTCTCCTCTGCCTGGAATGCCTTTCTGTCTCAAATGTCACCTCCCCAGAGAGGCCCTCTCTGCCACCTTACCCCCTTGTCCTGCTTCGTTTTCATGACACTGTTCACTCCCTGGCATTATATCGTATATGTGTTTGTATCTGTCTGCTAGAAATCAAGCATCACGGGGGCAGGGGTTTTGCTTATCTGTTCATTGCTGTATGCCCAGTGCCTCGCACAGTGATTGGTGTCTATCAGGAACAAATTGAATTTATTTGCTGAGTGAATGAATGCGTTTGGAAGCTTTTACTGCTCTGCAGCTTCCGGGTATGCAACCTCTAGCTTCTAGGAGGAACAACGATCCCGGCCTAGCTTGCTGGCGCCTGCCAGGCCTCGGGACTTGTACTTCGTTAGATTCAGTGGCTTCCTAGGGGAGAGGAGGCATGTATGGCAGGAGACAGCCAGAGCCCCAACATCCTTTGCCCAAATCACGTGCCCCGGTCCCGGAAGAAGATTCCAGTAGGTGAGGGCGGTTGGGGGGGTGGACGGTGGACCCCGAGGCCAGAGCAGGTGAGGGTGGGCAGGGCTGGGAAAGGTCAGAAGTGAGAAGGCTGGGGCCAGGGAGCAGGTCTGGGGTTTGGGGGTGGCAGGGAGGGGAAGAGCTAAGGTGCCCCTGCTGGCCGGCATGTCTGGAATGATAGTGGGGTGCCAGTTGACGAGGCTCCTTGGGGGCACTGATGACGTAGGGCTTCCCAGCTGGCCCTGGTGGGGCCTAAAGGTCCATTTCCTGGCAGAAGCAATGACAGCAACAACATTGGAATATGTCAAGAACCTTTATATCTATTATCTCACAACCACGTGTGGTATTGATACGTTCCTTCCTTCAGTCAACAAACACTTCATTGATCCCTTACCAAGAACCAGGCACCGTGGTCGGCGCCTTAGTCACACGCAGCAAACCTCCACATTTATAGGGCTAACACTCCTTCAGCGAAATTGATTAGTTATTTGTTAAAGCACACCATCAACTTGATCATCAGTGCTAAGAATAGCACAGAGTATGCTTAAGTGATATTTTTGAATTGCTGGATTAATACCTAGGTTAATCAGTTTCATCACTTAATAAACAAGGAAATAGCCCAGAAAAATCAGATTTGGAAGTTTTGAGGCTGAAAGGCTCTGATCTAAAAGCAGAGGTTCTAGGACCTTGGTGTTTCACAGACTGGTCAATTTCTAAATGAAAAGTGCCCCCCCCCCCAAAAAAAAAAGTTAGAGTTGGCCAGTTTTTTGTTTTCTAAGTAAGGAAAGGGAGAACAGTATGACCAACACTCATTATGTCACAAAAGGATGTTTTTAACACTCCAGTTATGTGAAGGATGATCCCAGAATTTTTAAAAATTGTGGTGCATTTTGGCTTGGTGGGAAAGCTACTGCATTGTTTTTGTAGTTCTCATTTCACTGAGGACTAGTGAAAACTTCACTGGTCAACATGGAAGAGATAGGTTGGGATTCAGATGGGCATTTGGGAGCCTCTGGCCTGGAAGAACCCTCAAACTCTTGCCTCTGTCTTTA
The DNA here is from genome assembly GCF_002837175.3 of Physeter macrocephalus. Classification (NCBI taxonomy): domain Eukaryota; kingdom Metazoa; phylum Chordata; class Mammalia; order Artiodactyla; family Physeteridae; genus Physeter; species Physeter macrocephalus. The sequence continues at coordinate 73,111,487 of NC_041229.1, forward strand.
TGTGTCTCTCCAGCTCCTCTCTCGACTTCTCCCTTTCTCTCCTCTTACCTACAGACACACAGAGGCGCATTTCATAGCTCCAAAGAGAAGCATGCTGTGTATCAGAATTGGATTTTGTGGGGGGAGAAGAAAGGCAGTCTCTCCTATTCCAAATCCGGAGTTCCTAACTCTGAAAGGAAAAGGAGGGAGGGTCCCCACAACCCTCTTTATTATACTCTAAGTATTCGTTTATGATTCCTATTAATCACATGGAGTAACCCTCCCAATTATCAAATGATAGAGACATGCATTCTTTCAGCCAAACAAAATAATTATTTACTAAAATGAATTAACATATAGAAAAGCCTCAGTGCTCTGGAGGCTGAAATTTAGCATAATGAGTTTATCAGGCTTAAAAGAAGCCCAGACAGGCTTCTGGGTGAAATAAATACACTAGCTACAGTGAGACTCATCCATGCTGGCATCGTGCCATTTGTTATTTCTTTAATAAACGCAGCTCGAGTTGATCATCTGTTTTCAGTATAATTTATTGACGCTCTCCTTCGCAATTAACAGCTGGGGTGGGGGCGGGGAGAACATGTTCTTACCAGTCTCCTCCTCCAGGTCCCCAAAGTTGCTCACCTGGGGCGTTCTTTGTGGTTTAAGAGGCTTGCCAGTCAGCCTGGCGCACAGATCTGATCTGGGTTGACGATATACTCGTCACTGGGAAAGGCATCTCCAGGACATCAGCCCTAGCAGTGAGGGGAGCCAGCGAAGGGGAAACAATTACTCAAATTTAACGTCTCCCGAGCCCCCTCCACAGTCTGGCAAGAGAGTGAAGGTCTGCCTTCTGTCCCTTTCTCTAGGGGCAACGGGCCCTCTTGCCACATGTCTTCCAGAGGGATTCCTCAGTTCTTGAAGCATCTTCTAAATGGCCTCATGGACACATAGTTGGGAAACAGGATTTATGGGCAATTAGGACTGAAAAAATCTTAATTGTTTATGGTACCCACTAAGCCACTCAGTCTGTTAAATTTATTTTTAATAGTGACAGTGTCAAGTGTTCACCAAGGGACATTCAGATCATTCATTCACCCATTCATTTAACAAGCATGCATTCTATAGTGCAGCGCTGGGAACACACAGAGCTTAGAGCTTACCTCATTCATTCATTTAAAAATATATGTCGAGCATCTACTACTTGTCAGTCCCTGGGACGGGGAGGTGAACAAGGCAGATAAGGTACTTGCTGTCGTGGAGCTTAGCTTTGGGATGGGTGCGTGAAGGAATGTGACAGCTGTGACTCCTGGTGGGCCCAGCCCTGTGTGATTCCCAACTCTTCTTGAGTGTGGCTGGCCTAGTGACTTGCTTCTGAGAAAGAGAACAGAGCCCAGGTGGTGGGATGTCACTTCTGATTAGGTCACAAAAGACTGTGACTTCCATCTTGCTAGCTCTCTCTGTCTCTATCTCTCTCTCCCTCTCGCTCACTCTGGTGAAGCGAGCTGCCATGCCATGAGATGCAATATGGAGAGACCTACACTGCAGGGACTAAGGGTGACCCCCATCTAGCAGCTCCTGAGAAACCGAGGCCTCAGCTCCTCGCCGTGAGGAACCGAGTCCCGCCAGCAACTACAGGCTGGAGCCAGGAAGCGGACCCTCCCTGTTGAGTGTGAGGGGTCTGCAGCCCCGGCCAGCACCTTGATTGCTGCCAGTGAAACGCACAGCTGGAGGACCCCAATGCCCCTAGATTCCTGACCCACAGAAACTGAGATAGTAAATGTTGTTCTTAAGCCTCTGAGTTTGGGGACAATTTGTTATACCGTAAATGATGATAGTATGAAGAAGAAGTTATAAACTAATAAATGAAGGAGGACAAGTATCAGCTGGTGATAAGGCGGTGCTGAGTATTAGTGAAGGGTGACATGCTGAAGAGTGGCAGGGCAGCTGGTGAGAATTGGTGTCTCAGGGAGGAATGGACCCTAAAGGTCCTTTGGTCCAGTGCCCCAGGTGAAGCTTCTGTGTGCTCTGCATGTCCCTTCCAAGAGGCATCCAGCCTTGGGTCAAGTAAGCCTCAGTGAAGGGAAATATACACCTTTCTAGTTCCTCTGTACCACCTTTGGAAGTGAAAAATATTTGCTGCTGTGCTGAGATCTGCATCCTTCTGGTTTATCTCCCTGGTCCTGGTTCTACCTTTTGAGGCCACATTCCTGCTCTTGTGTTGTGAGCCCCTCTCTCCTAGATGATCATCCAGCCCTTCCCTCTTTGCCCTTTCATTCCTCGAGCTGGCTCTCACTCCTTCCCTTCCCAGGCTCCTGGCTTCATCTGTTTTGATGCTGCTTTTGGCTATTATGATTTGACGGCCTCTCCAACTCCCCTTCCTCTACTCCCTGGTCTCGCTCCTGTGGTCTTGGTGTCCCTGTAGCTTTAGTAGGAAATCCTGCACCCCTGGGGTGGGTTGACTGCCTTCAGATGCGTCATGCCAGAGCACACACTCACAGGGCGGGTCCTTCCTTTAGCCGAAAGTGGCTCGTCTCCTGGCCAGACAAGCCCAGCTCCTTGGTGCTCCACCCCCTCCCCGGTGACTTCCTCCCCCTCTCCTGCCTCCCCTAGCCTCAGTGATCACTTCTGCAGATGACTCACTGGAGGATGACTTCTGTCCAGCCAGCTACCTGCTGGACAATTTCCTGTGACCATCCTTGAAGTCTCTTGAGCATGCCTTCCCTGTCCTACGGTAACTATCCTCTGATCTCTCGTGCTGGGCTCTTGCCCCTTCCGGGCAGCATCCCCTCTCCTCTGCTACCTGATGGGCCAGGGCCTCCTGCACCTTCTGGTATCCAAGCTCTGAACTCAGGACAGCCTGGCCTCTTTCTCTTTCCTCCACCTTCGATACCAAATCTATCATGTAGTCTGCCCATTTTTCCTTCCCAGGGTCTTTTTCATCTGCCCCTTCCTTCAGCCACCGCTGAGACCTAGGTCCTCACTCCTGGGCTATAATAACCACTGACCTCCAAAGAATGCATTACAGGGGACAGTGCTGGGCCCTGCGAGTGCAGTGATCGGCAAAGCAGAACTGGAGTCCATCCTCATGGAACTTAGAGTCTAGTGTGTTCATCCCCTCCCTCATCCATTCAAATATTTTTTTGAGCACCTACCATGTTGACTTTTTTTTTTTTTTTTTTTTTTTTGCGGTATGCGGGCCTCCCTCTGCTGTGGCCTCTCCCGTTGCGGAGCACAGGCTCCGGACGCGCAGGCCCAGCGGCCATGGCTCACGGGCCCAGCCGCTCCGCGGCATGTGGGATCTTCCCGGACCGGGGCGCGAACCCGGTTCCCCTGCATCGGCAGGCGGACGCGCAACCACTGCGCCACCAGGGAAGCCCCCATGTTGACTTTTAAAAAAAATTATTTATTTATTTTTGGCTGCATTGGTTCTTTGTTGCTTCGCGCGGGCTTTCCCTAGTTGCGGCGAGTGGGGGCTACTCTTCGTTGCAGTGCACGGGCTTCTCATCGCGGTGGCTTCTCTTGTTGCAGAGCATGGACTCTAGGCATGCAGGCTTCAGTAGTTGTGGTGCACGGGCTCTGCAGTATGTGGGATCTTCCCGGTCCAGGGCTTGAACCCATGTCCCCTGCATTGGCAGGTGGATTCTTAACCACTGTGCCACCAGGGAAGTCCCTGCATTGGGTCTTTTTTTTTTTTTTTTTTTTGAAAAGAAGCAGAAAAATTATCTTTATTCATACATAACATAATTCTAAGGAATCCATAAAAAGTAACAAAGTCAGAATAAGACAGTTAAGTAAAAATGTATAAATGATTTGAACAGAAACTTCACTAAATATGACATATCAATTACTTAAAAAAACATGAAAAGATGCTCAGTATTATTAGTCATCAGGAAGATGCACATAAAATCTACAATGACATACCCACTAGGCATCCATCAGAATGGTTAAAATAAGAAAGACTGACTATATCAAGTGTTGGTGAATATGTGTAGTAATTGAGAACCTTAAACATTTCTGATAGGAGTTTATGTGATACAACCAGTTGGGGAAATATTTTTGCAATTTCTTAACCCGCATTGGGTCTTCGTTGCTGCGCGCAGCCTTTCTCTAGTTGTGGCGCACAGCCTTCTCGTTGCTGTGGCTTCTCTTGTTGCGGAGCACAGGCTTTAGTTCCGTGGACTTCAGTAGTTGTGGCCGGCGGGCTCTAGAGCACAGGCTCCATAGTTGTGGCGCAGGGGCTTAGTTGCTCCTTGGCATGTGGGATCTTCCCGGACCAGGGCTCGAACCCGTGTCCCCTGCATTGACAGGCGGATTCTTAACCACTGCGCCACCAGGGAAGTCCCTACCGTGTTGACTTTGTCAAGCTGACCCAGATTGTTGATAGTTGGAGGTAACTTCCTTTCAGCTTAGTTGTATGAGGGGGGCAGTTTCCAATAAACAGCTTGACAATTGCTTTGATAGTCAGTGGCAGTAAATGAGAAGGACTGTCTGGAGAGTCAGGCACACTGTCATTCTACACCCCAAGAAACATGCTTCTGAGAGTTTCTGGGCTGGAGCCTTACCCCCGGGTCTGCCTGACTACCAGAAGCCCCATAGTGACATCCCAGGAAAGGCCAGGGCTGGGAAAGCTGCCCTCAGGGGCTGCCTCTACATCCTGCGGATACAGTGAGTTCCCTTATCCCAGCCCATTTTCTTTCCATCACCTGTAGCTGGTCCACTTTAAGGACCTGCGTCATCCCAGGTAGCCTGGCCATTGGGGAGAGGGGTGTCCTGGCTGCTGAGTGGGGAGCAGGCAGCAGTGGAGAGATCTGTGTCCAGACAGCTGCCTGCGGGGTCTCAGGGAAGGACTCCAGGCCAGAAGGAGGAGGGAGGCAGTGGGGAATGACCTGGTGCAGCTGCAGGCTGTGGGGCGGGTGTGTGCATTCCTGAAGGCCAAGAAAGGTAACATGGTGTCAGGGTGAAGAAAGTGCAGATTTTAGGGGTCCCAGAGCGTTTACCACTAGCTTGTTGGTACAGTGGACTTGTGTCCTTGGGCTAGTGACTTGATTTCTCCAAGTGGCATGTATTTCATTTTAAATGGGACCATTGGTACCAACCTTAGAGGATTGTTGGAGGTTTACATGCGATAATGTGAGGAAGTGTGTGGCATGAAAGGTCCATAAATGGTAGCTACTTTTTATTAGTATGGTTGGGCTGGTGTTGAGGTGGGGGTTAAGCAGAAAGAACGAGGAAAGGGGAAGGAACCAGGGTCCTCAGAGAGTGTTTAAGTTTAAGCTGGGGAAGCCAAGATCCTTTTACAAATGCAAAGAGCAGGTACAGAAGGAAAGTGGGACAAAGCTCAGGGCAGGAGCATGTGGGAGGTCAGAGATGTGGGGAAGCCCTAGGCAGTTGCCAGGAGTTTTTCTGGATTCTCAGCAATGGACTTTATTAGCTGTCTGCTGGGGAGGTTGGACAGAGTGGGCAGAAAGTGGGGCGTCTACATTGCACTTCCCCTGGCTCAGGCCAGAATTGTTTCCAGAGCAAAGGTGAAGCTCCAGGTGACTGTCAAGTAGCCACTGGATCAGGGACTGCAGGGCCATGGGGGCAGGTACTCAGGCAGGCCCATCCAGACCTGGCCCACAGAGGGGGTGCTCCAGAGAGACCACCCTCGGGGTCTACCTGGAACTCTTACACTTTCTCTCCTCCTGTCCTGACTGTTTAGGGCCATTCTCATCTCATCTCTTTCAAGGATGTTTGTCTGATCCCCCTGTCCGGTCTGCTCACAGCAATTTCCCTCTGTCTCCAACGGTACCGGGTTAGTTGCTTTATATACATACTGTGGCATTTATTCCTCAAAGCATTCATGTGAGGTAGCTGTCATTCCCATTCTACAGAGAGAAAAAGTGAGGCTCAGACTGGTCAAGTAACTTTGCCAGCATCTCACAACTAGGAAATGGCAGGGTGAGGATTTAAAAACAGGTCTGCCTGGCTCTATGGGCTTCCCTGGTGGCGCAGTGGTTGAGAATCTGCCTGCTAAGGCCAGAAGGAGGAGGGAGGCAGTGGGGAATGACCTGGTGCAGCTGCAGGCTGTGGGGCGGGTGTGTGCATTCCTGAAGGCCAAGAAAGGTAACATGGTGTCAGGGTGAAGAAAGTGCAGATTTTAGGGGTCCCAGAGCGTTTACCACTAGCTTGTTGGTACAGTGGACTTGTGTCCTTGGGCTAGTGACTTGATTTCTCCAAGTGGCATGTATTTCATTTTAAATGGGACCATTGGTACCAACCTTAGAGGATTGTTGGAGGTTTACATGCGATAATGTGAGGAAGTGTGTGGCATGAAAGGTCCATAAATGGTAGCTACTTTTTATTAGTATGGTTGGGCTGGTGTTGAGGTGGGGGTTAAGCAGAAAGAACGAGGAAAGGGGAAGGAACCAGGGTCCTCAGAGAGTGTTTAAGTTTAAGCTGGGGAAACCAAGATCCTTTTACAAATGCAAAGAGCAGGTACAGAAGGAAAGTGGGACAAAGCTCAGGGCAGGAGCAAGTGGGAGGTCAGAGATGTGGGGAAGCCCTAGGCAGTTGCCAGGAGTTTTTCTGGATTCTCAGCAATGGACTTTATTAGCTGTCTGCTGGGGAGGTTGGACAGAGTGGGCAGAAAGTGGGGCGTCTACATTGCACTTCCCCTGGCTCAGGCCAGAATTGTTTCCAGAGCAAAGGTGAAGCTCCAGGTGACTGTCAAGTAGCCACTGGATCAGGGACTGCAGGGCCATGGGGGCAGGTACTCAGGCAGGCCCATCCAGACCTGGCCCACAGAGGGGGTGCTCCAGAGAGACCACCCTCGGGGTCTACCTGGAACTCTTACACTTTCTCTCCTCCTGTCCTGACTGTTTAGGGCCATTCTCATCTCATCTCTTTCAAGGATGTTTGTCTGATCCCCCTGTCCGGTCTGCTCACAGCAATTTCCCTCTGTCTCCAACGGTACCGGGTTAGTTGCTTTATATACATACTGTGGCATTTATTCCTCAAAGCATTCATGTGAGGTAGCTGTCATTCCCATTCTACAGAGAGAAAAAGTGAGGCTCAGACTGGTCAAGTAACTTTGCCAGCATCTCACAACTAGGAAATGGCAGGGTGAGGATTTAAAAACAGGTCTGCCTGGCTCTATGGGCTTCCCTGGTGGCGCAGTGGTTGAGAATCTGCCTGCTAACGCAGGGGACATGGGTTCGTTCCCCGGTCCGGGAGGATCCCACATGCCGCGGAGCAACTAGGCCTGTGAGCCACAACTACTGAGCCTGCGCGTCTGGAGCCTGTGCTCTGCAACAAGAGAGGCCGCGATAGCGAGAGGCCCGCGCACTGCGATGAAGAATGGCCCCCACCTGCCACAACTAGAGAAAGCCCTCGCACAGAAACGAAGACCCAACACAGCAAAAATAAATTAATTAATAAACTCCTACCCCCAACATCTAAAAAAAAAAAGTCTGCCTGGCTCTAAAAACCCAAGCTCTGCTCAAGAGACTGAGATATTCCAGTTACTATAACTGTGTAACAGATTTCTCTAAAATGTAGTGGCATAATACAACCATTTATTTGGCTCACGTATAAATTCAGAGAGGGCACATCAGGGATGGCTTATTTCCACTCCACAGTGTCTAGAACCTCAGCTGGAAGACCCGAAGGCTGGGGCCGTGCTCATTGGAAGTCTTGTTCATTCCCAAGTCTGCCGACTGAGGCTGGCTTGAGGCCAGGGGCCTCAGTTCCCCTCCACATGGGCCTCTCCATGAAGTCTCTCTGCGTGGACTAGTTTGGGCTTCCTCACAGCATGGTGGCATCACCTCCCCCAACTCATGAGTGAGGATCCAAGAGCCAGAGAGAACCACGATGAAGTCATATCCACTTTTATGGCCTACCCCCCCAGAGATGGGCATTACCAGTTCTGTGGTATCCTGCTTGTCAAGGCTGTCACAGAGGCCCATCCGGACCCTAAGGGTGGGGAAATAGACTCCACTTTTAATGGAGAACTGACAAGGTCTGGTAAGGAAATGTATGAAAATATACTTAGCCACATGAAGGAACCTGAAGGAATATATCTATGCGATGATGACCTCACCAGGGCTGACCTTGTCCCCATCTCTGTAATTCTTGTAGACCCAGCCCATGAAGACACAAAGAGCGTTTGTTGAGTTAAATGAATAAATACAGAACATCCAAGTCAAGCCATTTTGGGGGGTTTTATTATTATTATTCTCATCTCCCATTTACTGCTTTCTCTTTTACTTCTGCAGCTGAAATGTTTAATTTCATAGTTGTTTTGCTTCAGGGTTTGTTTCTTCACTCAGAGATTCAACAGGATGCCATTTCATTACGGGCACCTGCTCGTGGCTTGTAGGGGTCTCTGGAGGAAAGCTCTTGAAAGCCCAAAAGGCAAACTTCCATCAGAACCTTCAACTCTTAGGACAGTATCACTCTTCTGCTTTGCCTGGCCATCCTCAAAGCCTGTTTTTTTTTTTCCCTTGGGCTTTGCATGGACTGTGCATGGCGATGACAGGGGAACCTGAAACCATAGCCTTGAGGCTTGTCATGGGACTAGTTTAGGCTTGAATCATATAGGGATAGTATGGGTAAGATCTGGGTATGATCTTTGCCCATGTGTGCTTTTTGCTTGCTTGCCTGTCTTTCTTCTTTTCCTTCCTCCCTTCCTCCTTCCTTCGTATCTTTGCTACAATGCAAGTCTGGTTTTGTTTGTAGCTCAGTACTTCCCAAATTGGACCCAAATTCTGTGAAAATTCACACTTCTGTTTTTATCTTATTGTACAGTGTGCTGCTAATGAGAGTTGCTGCAGGAGGAACTCTGGCCTGGCAGCCTAGCTCAGTGGGAAGGGCCTGGCATCGAGTATCAAGAGACCTGGGTTAATAGAGACACAGATGTAGAGAACAAACTTATGGACACCAAGGCAGGGGAAAAGAGGGGTGGTGGTGGTGGTGGTGCTGGTGGGACGAATTGGGAGATTGGGATTGACATATATACACCGATATGTATAAAATAGATAAATAATAAAAACCTGCTGTATAAAAAAATAAATTAATTAATTAAAAAAAAAAGAGACCTGGGTTAATATCTTCACCTCTCAGCCTCACTTCACTTTCCTCATCTGTAAAATGGGGAGATAACACTACCTTTTTCCACACCAAGGGCTGTTGTGAAGATTGAAGGAGACCACGGGTAGAAGAGGGTTTTGCAAACTACACAGGGCTGTATAAAAGTCTGTGGTTACTCCTTTGAGTCAGAGGTTCTATCTGCCCATTGAGGTGGAGGGAGGAGAAAATTCATGGCTCGAACCTTAACCTTGCTACAGTGTCTTAATTGACCACTGGACCTTTCAGAACTAGGATAATTAAGTGTCTGTAAGAGAAGAAGTTCCCTCAATCCGTGAGGTAGCATTCTTTGCTGATGCAGATACTAGCATCAGGACCAGATTCCAGCACAAGTAGAGAAGGTAGTTGCTTATGGAATATTTGGGGGTTCTGCAGGCTCCCTTCTGACCAAGTCCTTTTTGCTAGCTTGCAGCATTCCGAAGGTGGAGGTTGAAAACTCAAGTATTTCAGGGCCCAGACAGGTACCATACATGGGTGAAGCAGGCTTGGTAGGGACTAGGGAACTCAGGTGCCTGCCCCTTTCCAAAGTGTGCAGCCCCTCTCAGCAACAGCCATGTGTTGTCACATAGGAAGACAAACTGGTGGGATTTTTTTTTTTTTTTCCAAAAGAAAACAGATTTCACCTTTTATTTTAAATGCAAAATCTCTTGACATTTGTTTCTTGGCAACAAATCCAAATTTTCAAAAAATAGTGCTAGGACCAAACAAAATACTTGAGCATCTGAATTCAGCCCATGGGCCACCAGTTTGCCATCTGTGAGCCAAAAGCCTGGGAAGTCCCATGGGCTGGTGAAATATAGCCCTGTGACTCTCCGATTGCTATAGCTGAGACTGCAGTAGTGGCTATAAGTGATTGACATCAGATCTGTCTTTCCCTGCCAGGAGGGAGTGGGTTTTTTTTGGCGGGGGGTGAGGAGGGGGCAGGAAAAGGCATGCTGGTTCCTGCTCAGAGCATAGGGCATGGGCTGAGGAGGACTGGAGGGGAGAGGGGGTTGCAGCCCTGCAGCAGCATTGGGTTTGTGTAGGCAGGTGGCAGCTGAGGGCTGGGGCAAGGGGGGCGGGCAGGCTGGCAGCTCAGTCCTACCTTCCAGCTCCCAGGGAGCTGACTCCTTCCCAGAGGAGGAAAGGAAGGCAACAGGCAGCACACAGGACCCCTGTCCCTCCCCAGAGAAGACGAAAGCCAGCAGATATGCTCAGCAAACAGACCCCAGATCCATCGCTGGTGACCCCAGTTAACATCAGTGTGCAATTATTTCTTTCACAGGAGCTATTGCCTATTAACCAGGGGAGGCACAGCAGTGGCAGCTTTTGTAGAAATCATTGGGAAACCAGGCTGACAACTAGGGCCTAGAAAACTGTGCATTTTCTGTGTTGACAGAGCTTCCAGACTGGCTTTAAATCATTCAAGGGTCACATCCAGAGAGCTATGAGGTTGAGCAGAGTTAGGACATCTATGGTTCCTTTTATACAAAGTAAAATAAAATTTCAAAATTTTTAAATCACAAAGAGTATGCTCATTATAAAGAAAATTTAAAATACAGATGGTCAAAAGAAGAAAACCAATACTCAAAAATTTCTGATCATACTTCCAGAAATATTTATATATGTGCACATATATATATATGTACACACACACACAGGTAGAAAATATTTTGAACAAAATAGACATGGCTTATACTTTACAAACTGGTAACTATCTTCCTGTACCTTGCCACCCCCCACCCCTATATTTCCATCAATAAACATTCTCCTTTGATATCCACTTTGAAGAGTGATTAGTCATTTTATGGGTGTACCATGATTTATTTTATCAATTTAAATTTTAGGAATTTAAATAGTTTCCTTTTTTCTATTAGAACCAACAACATGATGAACATTCTCACAGATAAATGTCTTCATCCAGCTCTTGTTAAGTCTTTAGTATGTGTTCCTAATATAATATAATACATTTAGTTGAAACTACTTAAGAACAGCTTTTGAAAGAGCTGAAAAAACTTTCCTGAAAACTTATGACTCATAAAATAGCAGCTGTGCTTGGTGCTAATAAACCATCATCCACACTTGATATTTTCCATGTGACAAACACATAAAGGTTTTACAGACCTCACCTCAATCAACCGTTCCACTGAACTTATGAGAGTATTATTACCCCCATTTTACAGATGGGAAAACTGAGGACCAAAGGGACAAAGTAACTTGCTCAAGGTTATGCAGTGGGAAATAGCAGAGCTGGGATTCGAGCACAGCTCAGACTGACCCCAAATCTCCTGCTTATGTTCTTATGCTATCCCACTGGCCACTGGCACATTTATAAAAACTGCTGTCTTGAGAAGTACCTGATTTTTTTTGATTACCAAGCTTAGTGTTCCTGCTCCCTTTTGGCTGCTGTTTCCATGGGCTGAAGAGGCTCTGAATGACTAGGAACAGTTTTTGATTAATTAGATTTTTGTTGCCAAAGAATTAATTTGGTCCCCCTACCCCTCCCTTCTTGCTCAAAAAGCACACAAGAAAATGATTTTAACAGTGGGGATAATTACAGAAAATGCGGTGTTAACTAGAATGGAATGCAAATATTTTAGGTTTGTTTTTTTTTTTTTTTACTGTTCTCCAAGACCACCAGAGTGGAAAGAAAAGAGTGAAATAAGCTTCAGCAGACGCTGGGGGAGAGCAGATACCAAGCTGGGAACCTCAGTCACTTTCTGTGCCTGTCCCCCTGACAATCTCAAACAGAAGCCTGGATTATAGCAGGAGGGCTGGGGCCCACTGGAATCCCTGGGTAGACTAATGCAGATAAGAAAGGCCCAGCAAAGGCACAGAGAAGCCGAGTCTCCTTTTTCTGCCACTTTCCTTGCCTGGTTGTTGTAGTTTCTCTGATGAGTGCACACATATATCAGCCCCATTGTAGGGACATACCTGTGGGTTTAAACTTAGGAGACACCTGTTCAAAGGGAAGAGAGTGGCTCCACAAGGGGGCCGTTCTCCCATCAGCGGTCCAGGTTGGAATAGAGAGGCTGGAGAACTCCATTGTTCATTCCCCTCTACTGCACTTGTCTTATACTTTCTTGATTTACTCCTTCATTTTGCTTGAACATCTCTTAGTACCTCCTGGGAAAGGAGTCAAGAAGATTAATTGTCTTCACTTTTGCAAATCTCAGCATTCCATTATTCTGCTCTCATTACGACTGATAGTTTGGGGATAGAATTCTGGGCTGAGAACTCAAATCTTGAATACATTTCGTCTACCACATTGCTACTTAAAGTGGGGTCCATGGACCAGTGTCAGTCTGCAAACTGTTTGTCATTCATCTGGGATGAAATCAGTGCAGAAATTGAGAGTAAGCATTTCAAAACTTTTATACTAATTTGTGTCATTACATGTTTATTGAAGCTGATAATAATATGTTGATGGCTTTTGATTTGTATGTCTTTTTCAAATTTTATTTTTTCTACTAATTCTTTTCTAGTCTCTCTTTTTTTTTTTTGACCACGCAGCACAGCATGCAGGATCTTAGTTCCCCAACCGGGGATTGAACCCATGTCCCCTGCAGTGGAAGTGCAGAACCACTGGACCACCCGGGAAGTCCCTTTTCTACTCTGTTTTATAAAAGTAACAGTCAGTGACAGATTGAAGGCAAAGTCCTTCACCACATATTTTGAGAAGCTCTGTTTTAGTATACTATATTCTTGAGAAGTCCTTTGTCAGTCTGATGTTGGTATTTTTCTAAGTAGCCCATTTTTCGGGTGTTCTCTTTATCCTTAGGGTTCAGAATTTCACTATGAGAAGGCTTAACGAGGGCCTTTTGTCACTCATTGTGCTGGACCCACAATGGGTCCTTCAATCTGGAGACTCATTCATTCATTCATACTAGTTTCATCCCTCTCTTTTTCCTCTCTTCTCTTTTTCCAGAATCCTTAGTGGTTGAATATTGGGCCTCCTGCTTCATGTGTTGAATCTTATATTTTGTCCCTATACTTTCAGTCTCTTTTTGTTTTACTTCTTATAAGATTCTTCAATTTTATCTTCCAACTCATTTGTTTATGTAGACTATCATTTATGTATACTATCATATTTTTAATTTCAAAATCTTATTTAATTACCTCTCTTTTGTAATCTCTTCTTGTTTTTTTTTGTATGCAATACCAGTATTTTTGAGGAAACTGACCAGATGTACTTTATTTCTAGTCTTTGCTTCCTGCGTTATATCTGTTTCCCTGTTTCCTTTTTTCTACTGTTTTGAGTTTAGCCTCTCTTCACATTGATGACTCTTGTCAAAGATCCTGGTTGGGTTATCCATTCCTATCTAATAATAAGATTAAAAAGCCGATGGGTAGCTCTGTGTATTGGTATGGATATGGGGTTTCTCTATTGGCAGATTTCACTCTTGGGGGATGGGGTGGGAGGTTGGCACTTGGGGGAAACCCAAATATCAGGAATGTGACAGTCTTTTCTTTGGGACTGTCCAGATTCTCCAGAGAAGAATTTCCTGATCTCCTCCCTGGGGAAGGGTGGTGATGGGTGAGGGTGGCGTGTGTATATAGCTGCTGGTGTTCTGCATATCTTGGGGGGGAAGAAGGACTAGGGATTCCAGTGTTCAGATATAGATGACCTGCAGCTCTGCACTGCCCCTGCTTCTCCATGGCACTTTGGGTCAAGTCTTGAGCTTCCCCAAGTTTCCATGAGGCAAACCGGCAATCTTTTGGCTTTGGCCTCCTCTGCAAACATTTTAATTTGTGCCTTTCTCTGCCCTGCTACCTCATTCATCACTTCTAAAAGCTTTTCCTCTTCCTAAGATTTGCTGAAATCTCTCATTCACTGATGGCTCCATTCCCATTCTCTTTGCTTGGGAGGGAAAGGAGATACATGTCTGATCCACTGACAACTTTTTTTTTTTTTTTTTTTTCTTTTTTGCGGTACGCGGGCCTCTCACTGTCGTGGCCTCTCCCCTTGCGGAGCACCGGCTCCGGACGCACAGGCCCAGCGGCCATGGCTCACGGGCCCAGCCGCTCCGCGGCATGTGGGATCTTCCCAGACCGGGGCACGAACCTGTGTCCCCTGCATCGGCAGGTGGACTCTCAACCACTGCGCCACCAGGGAAGCCCTACTGACAACTTTTAACTAGAAGTCTACATCCTGTATTTTTAGAGTTGTGCCAGATTAAATATTCATATTCAATTTCTCCTCAGCCCATTCATTTCTTTCAGCCCATTTTAGACTCCATTGTGTGATGCATAGGCTGGTAGTCATGCCTTTCATATCTTCATCCTACTCAGTGAGGCTGAACAGGATAGGTTTTAGGATCAAGGAGAGAGCCCAATGGCATATTCCTAAAGACCTCCACAGACTTAGACACTGTGTCTGTCCTATTTACCGCCATAGCCCTGGCGTGAGAACTTAGTTGTTGTGTAATAAACGTTGGTTGAATGTAACCATCCTATCAAAGAAAGAAGTGAGGGTGATCCTGTGAGATTTGCTCCTAGCAACCCACGCTGGTTGTCATGCTCACCATTTCCCTCTCGCTCATGAAATGTTATTGTTTAATTATCCCTTATAGGCTCTTTCTAGGGACTGATATTCAAATCATGAGTTGTGGCTTTTGGAATATGCTTCTTTACCTTTTCTGAAAAGAAGAGCATTGCCTTTTCTGGCTCCTCTCTTGGTCTCACAGATCCCAGTTCATTATCACACTGGTCCTAGAGATGCCTCCCCGTCCTGGGTTTACTGGTGTGGGCCTGGCCCTTCCATCTCACTTAAAATAGCTTAAGACTGTCTTGCTAGTTCTCTCTGCCTTGTATTTCAGTGTCTTTCTAAACATGTATATTCTATGTTTTCTAGCTTGAAGATTGTTGTCCTTGATAGACCTAAAGGAGTTAAGTCGTTTTTTCTTTTGAACATGGCTCTGAAGTACCCAGCCAGTTGCTTCCTTATTCTTCTCGGTCTGAGCGTTGATTTTAAGAAAGAGGGATGCTAAGAAGCCTGATCAGGTGCCTAAAATCTCACTGCTGCCTGAACGTACTTTAATCTGTCTTCTGTTGGCTCCAGTGAAAATAGGTGTGTTTTCCTTGGTGGGGAGCCTGTCCCTTCTAGCATCTGTAGAGCACCTCCAGGACTAGCCACGCCCGATGGATGCAGGGGAACCGAGGACGGCCTATGGCCTAAGAGTGCCCAGGTGAGGTTACAGCGAGAGCCAAGACTGCTGGACAGTGGCAACGTGAGGTCAAGGCAAGGCCCCGTGGCTCGGAAGGCCCCGCCGGCCTCAATCCTTGACCACCTCTTCAGCCTCATCTCAAACCATACTCTCCCTGTTCATTATGCTCCAGTTAGGCCTTTCTGTTCCTCAGACCCACAAAGCCTGTTCCTGCCACCGAGCTCTTTGTGTTTGCCATCTCTCGACCTGGTGGCCCACTCTTCACACAGGTCTATGCATTTACAGCTGCTTCTCTTCATTCTGATGTGGGCTCAAAAGCACCTTCCTCAGGGGCCTTCCCTGACTTCCTCATCCTCTCCCCCACCAAGGAAAGCATTACCTTTATTTGTCGTCTTTATGTCACTCACCATTATCAGAAAGTTTCTTGTTTATTTATTTGTTTACTTGCTTAGGATATCCTCTGTCAAATGTAAATTCTCGGGACTTTATTTGCTTTTCTACTTCTGATTCACAAGGCTTCAGCCAGAGCCTGGCTCACCGAAGGGATGCAATACATGTTTATTGAATAAATGAATTTGAAAACAACGTTGCCAACTTTGTAGTTCTCCTGAGTGGAATCCTTGACTATTGCAGAAACACCTGAGGATCTTCAGTCTACACTTTAGAGCAAGGGTCTGCAAACTATGCCCCATGGGTCAAACCTAGCTTACCACCTGTTTTATAAATAAAGTTTTATTGGAACATGGTCATGCACATTCCTTTCCTTATTATCTTGGCTGCTTTCACCCTACAACAGGAGAATTGAGTAGTTGAGACCAAGACTATATGGCCTGCAAAGCTGAACCAGTTTTACTATCTGCCCTTTACAGAAAAGATCACTAACTGCTACTCCAAAGGGAAGGCTCCCTGGATTACGTCAGACCTTTCTTTCATATGAATTGATGCCACAATGGCAAGAGGCTTTGTTGCTTCTCAGCTCAGAGGCCTCTTTCATGCCTGTGTCTTTAGATATGGGACTAAATCTTTCTGTTCATGAAATTGTTGGCCTTGGCAATCCACTTAATTCAGGTGGAAAACTACTTTGACTTGAATTATCTGGAGAACAGAGATCAGTGTGTTTTCTCTAATTGTTAATTATCAGGGTGACACATGGTATGAGCCACTCTGCCTGTCTGTCTTTTTATCTAGAGGAAAGGTTTAGCAACGCGCCTTGGTGGCATGAAAGATAGACTTCGACTGTAAGATTTTATTATTTTTATTATTTCCCTTTGCTTAGATCTCTATAAGAATCATGATGTTTCCAAGGCAACACATGGCTTGGGGAAACTGGAGAGAATACTCTTGATGCAAAGGGATAACATCACAGCTACCACAACAATGCTACCCAGTGCGCAAATGTCGGGTGTTCAGAGGAACCAAGTCATCTTGATTAGAATCTGGGCAGCATGAGTTTCAAGGTGGAATAATCACGCTATGTTCCATAAATTTGCAAACCCTCCTTATAGTGCAGTGGAGAAGGGAACACGGTTCAAACAGTGCATGGGACTTGGCTCCTGGGATGATTGTCAGGGAGCGTTTTATTACCTTGCCAGGATGGAGCAGATGCTTTTGAATCCCTTTTCTATTGTACCTGTCTATTTAAAACACAAGTTTCTTTTTCTTAACTACCCAAAATATTAGAAAGCTTTTCAAATTGTCAGATCATTTTCCCTAAAATGACACACATTTCTTAAAAAAAAAATCTTAAAATACTTTTTACAAATGAACATATTTATTGTAAAAAAACCCAGAACATACAGTTATTTAAAAATAAGAAAGCAAAAAATCAAACTACCACTCTGAGATAACCAGTGTTAATATTTTATTATAAACCCTTCCAGACTTTCCCTTATGGACTAAAACATATATATATATGTATATATATATACACACACACACACACACACACACACACACGCACACACACACATATACACATAGGGCAAAATACTATACACACTAGTCTGTAACCTGCTTTCTTTTTAAAGAATGGTATGTCATGAAGATTTTTATACTCTGCTGGAGTCAGAATAGTGTAGTGTCAACATCATGTGCTTTGCAGCCTGACTGCCTTGTTTCAAATACCGACTTGGTCAGTTACTAACTTGGACAAGCTAGTAATATGACCTTGGACAAGTTATATAACCTCTCTGGTGCCTCAATTTCCTCATCTGTAAAATGGACAGAATAATGATGGAATTTACTACATGGAGTTTTCGTGAGGAGTAAATATGTTAATACAAAAAAAGCCCATAATACAGTGCTCCGCACATGGGAACCTCTCATTGAATGTTAGATATTGTTATCTTTCCGTGTCAGTACATGTATTTCTACAACATAACTTTATTGTCTGCGTACTGGAGTGCAGGTACGCTCTTCTGCTTTTCCTTTGGTTTGATGGTTGTGCTTCACTGCTGTGCGTGTTTGTTTGTTTTGCCTGTGCCGCACAGCATGTGGGATCTTGGTTCTCCGACCAGGGATTGAACCCTCGCCCCCTGCATTGGGAGCGTGGAGTCTTAACCACTGGACCGCCAGGGAAGTCCTAATACTATATTTTTATATTCCACCGAGTTGGAGTTGTACAGTGCATCTGAGTAGAGAACACTGAGAATCTGTTAGCCCTTTTGTTGGAGGAGCTTCTGACAATGTTAGTGGAAGGAGAGGAGAAGGTGGAAGACTTTGTAGTCATGGTATCCAGTAGATAAGAGGTGATGTGGAGACTGTACATGAGCTTTATAGTGTCTGGTCTTAGATCTACTACTTTCTGAGCATCATAAGCTACTTAACTTCTCTAAACCTTAATTTGCATATCTGCAAAATTAAAATTTTTTTGGTATCTACCTCCTTGTGTTTTTGTGAATT
Organism: Physeter macrocephalus; assembly: GCF_002837175.3. Taxonomy (NCBI): domain Eukaryota; kingdom Metazoa; phylum Chordata; class Mammalia; order Artiodactyla; family Physeteridae; genus Physeter; species Physeter macrocephalus. The sequence continues at coordinate 73,129,639 of NC_041229.1, forward strand.
AGATTAGTGATGTGCAGAGTTTAGCACTTGCCTTGTACCTGGCAACCTCTTAGTGAATATTAGATACTATTATTAGAAATGGGAAGCCACCATCAAACATAATGTATCATATTCAGAGATACTTATTATACCCATACACTCACACGTTCCTGTAAAATCACACAGTTTATCTATGGTTTAGTCATTCGGTAGATTCTAAATTTACATTTCTTCTTCCTTCTGCTTCTATTATTATGCTGCTGGGTCTCAAATTCACACCTACTTTGTATACTTGTTTTGTGTTGCTGGCGCTGCGACTCTGCAAACCCCATCTCCTTTGCCAGCTGGGTGGAGTTCAGGTTCTGCCAGTAGGGGGTGCTAGATGGAGACTGGAAGGCAGGAGGAGGGAAAGGAGATGTGCTTCTTGCTGTTCGCCTCCAGTTCCTGCCAGCATCACCCGACTTACCGCGGCAGTGGTAGATTTCAATATGGCAGCTGACTCTGGTTTTCATTTTTTTCTCACAGTCTCAAAACCGGTTTCATTGTCCCTCCTTGGAGATCCTAGCCCTGGCCCGTTGGCATGCCTTCCTCAGAGGCCTGGGTTCCATCTCTGGGGGGGCCTCCTCTGTGCTTCTAGGTCCTAGCAGCCCCAGACTCTTTCCTTTGTCCATTCCTCCAGCCGTGGTGACAATAGCTGCTTCCTGCTTGCAGGAACCTCGGTTTTCCCTCTTTGCTTTTTAGTTCTCTAATTCCTGGTGCACAGAACATATAATATTGTATAAGTCTAAGGTTTACAATGTAATAATTTGATATAAGTATATATTGTGAGTTGATTACCACATTATGTTGTGAACAATTCTTTATACTACATTGTCTCTGTTAAAATTCCTGATGTGGGTTCTGCTTTCTGACCAGACCCTGTCCAATACCACACACAGCTCCACTTTCCCTAAAGAAGGCAGTTGAGAGGGACACCTTCATTTTACAAGTGAAGGTGTCAGCATCTCTCTGGATGAAGGATGCTGGGGTTCTGGTCTTTACCTGGATGCCCTGGGTGGACTCTGCAGAAGCACCTGGTTGGGAAGGCCACCTGGGCCCTGACTGTACCTCGTGGGCAGGGCTGCCCTCCCTGGGGGCGGGGTGAGGGTGCTAAGGCTTCAATGTGAGTGGCTGCATTTGGGAAGTAGAATAATCCTTGAAGACAGGCCGAGAGAAGGACAATGAAAGCAAAGTGTGGTAGAGAAAGGAGGGGTGGAGCAGGTGCTGAGGGTGGAAGGCCAGGGCTGACAGAGGCTGGGGGTGGGGAGAGCAGAGAAACACGCAGAGTATTAGTCCCTGTGGAGAATGGATGGGTCAGGCTTTCATTTATTTACACATAGTGAAAATGGCCTGTATAATTCATTGGTCAACACCACTTTCCGGCTTCATTGGTTTCCAAAAGGGCTCTCTGCTCCCCTGCTGAGAGATTCTTTCTTGGAGCCTGTTTCAGGTCACTCACCCTAACCCCCTCCTCAGTGCTCAGTTCAGTCTATGTCCCTGTCTGTCTGTCTCTCGTTCTCTCTCTCTCTCTCTCTCTCTCTCACACACACACACACACACACACACACACACTTTGTTCACAGGGAGCCCTGGAAACCCTGTGGCCTCAGAGAGGACACCCCTCCCCATCCCCCCCACTCAGCAGTGGTCCTCCCCAGAGCCCATCTGACCAGTGGGGCTTCAAGAGAGCAGTGGAAGAGTCTGCCATTGCCCTCAGACCCTTGGCTGTCCGGATCCATACGTGGTCAGGATGCCTTTACTGAGTTCGCATTGCCGCTGGTGCTGGTGATGGGGGAAAAGGCAGAGGAGCTCTGGGGGGGGGAGTCCAATGACTCCCCACTCCAGGCTGCCCTGTGTAGGGTGTTGTGAGTCAAAGTGGAGAAGTTCCTGCCCTTGGCTTGGAAATTAATTCTTGGCTAAAAAATGAAATATACTCTTTACTTCTTAGGAGAAATTTAACAAGAGGAACGAAAGCAGCTAGGGCCTCCACTAAGATATTTTTAAAATAAATTTGAAATGATTCTGGTGCTACAGAAAAGTTGCAAAGTAGTACAAAGAGTTCTCATCTCCTCCTCTCCTAGTTTTCCCTGTTGTTAACATCTTACGTCACCATGGTACTTTCATCGAAACTAAGGCACCAGCATTGGTACATCACTGTTGTTAGCTAAACTTCAGTCTTTATGCAGATTTCACTAGTTTTTCCACTAATGTTCTTTTTCTGTTGCAGAATCCCATTCAGGACATCATATTGTATTTAGTCATTGTGTCTCTTTAGTCCCCTTTGGTCTGTGACAATTTCTCAGTCTTCCCCCCCACCTTTTTTTAAAATGACCTTGACAGTTTTGAAGAGTACTGGCATTTAATAGAATGTTCCTCTATTTGGGTTTGTCTGATGTTTTTCTAATGATGAGACTGGGGTTATGGGTTTTGGGGAGGAAGACCACCAAGGTGAAGTGTCCTTCTCATCACATCTATTAACCCTTCCTCCTCCACATTCCCTCATGCTCCTTTGTCCTCAGACCTTTCCCCTAACCCAGCCCCTGGCAACTGTTGATCTTTTTCTCTTTGCCTCTATTTTGCCTTTTCCAGAATGCCATATAAATCGAATCATATGGTATATAGCTTTTTTTTTTTCAGTTTAAAAAGCAGCACTATTGAGGTATAATTGACATATATAATATACTGTGTACACTTAAAGTATACAATTTGATAAGTTTTGACATACACACACACACACACACAGTGGTGGTGTCATCACCACAATCAAGATAGGGCACAGAGCCGTCACCCTAAAAGTGTCCTCATGCTCCCTCGCTCCCTCGTAATCTTTTCCTTCCTTCTCTGATCCTAATGTACTTATATACAGCCTCTCGATGTCTTGCTTATCTACTTGTACAACAACATTTGTATCTTACTGTCCTAAGGTAAGGTGGCCCAGTGGTTGGCAGCATATGGTCTTTGGGGTTGGATACCTGGGTTCATATTTTAACCTTAGGCTCCACTTAAGCTCTCTATGCCTCATCTTTCTTATCTGTAAGAGTGGGAAGATAATACTACCCACCACATAGGGTTGTTGTGAGGATTAGCTGGGTTTATCTACAAAAAGCACTTGGAAAAGAATTTTTTTATACAGAGAGCACTTAATAAATGTCACCTCTCATCATCAGCCTCGTTATTGCTGAGAGCCCTTGAAGGACAGCAAGTACATCTCTTCCTGCACTCATATGACCATGGTGCCCAGCACAGTGGTAGGCATATGGAAGGGGTTCGGATATTTGCTGGATTTTTGACCCAGTGACCCCTTTGGTGAGTAAAAAGTTCCCGTGACCACTTAACATACTACATGCTTGTTTAGATCTGTTGTTAGACCACACAAAACCAAAACAAACCAGACTCCCAGACCAAGAAGCTGTGACAATTTTGTCTTGGTAAATATAGCCATGGCATGTCTATTTCCATGGTTTAGAATATCACCAGTGGAAATCTACAGTGGAAAATTGAGTACAAGACTTTCATCACATGATTCGTTTTGCTAGTATTTGGGTATGCCCCTGCCTTAGGAGCTAGGCAGCTAAACCCCACACAGTGAGGAGCCTGTCATAATGCAGTTTGCACAGAAGGCAGGAAAGGATTCAAACATTTAGTGAACATCTACTTCAGCGGTGTGCTAGAGCTGGCTTGTTTGGTCAATTTTCAGGAATTTTACAAGCTAGTTATTAAATGCAACCATTATAAAAATGTAAATTATATAGACTTACAACTAAATAAATTATGTTAAAAACAAAGGTAACAAATACTCAGTTGTACTCACATTGAGAATAGTCAACCAATTATTTTACTACTACCTATGCTCTTGAGGTTATTTACATTGGTTGCATATTTGTGGTGAAAATACTATATAATGGTGCGCTATTTCTCATCTCTTCCCATCTGTGTTCAGTGATGTCATGTTGGTAGCTTGAAAGTGGCCATGGTAGGAATATTTACACCACATGTATTGGCAAGCACTTCAAATCAAGGCTTACTATTCCCAGAGAGTTGACTGTTAAGCATTTACCAGCCCACCACTGATACTGCTTACCAGGCATGACAGTTGCATGGTTTTCGTTACAAGAAGCAGGGGCTCACTCAGGTTAGTTCAACTAAAGTGAAGAAGGGTTTATGCTAACGGTATTTATTGTGAGAAAAGGGAGATAGAATATCATGGAGATTCAAGAATAGGGCCTTATGGAGCTGGGGGCTTAGAGGGTGTTTCTGGATCCAAGGCTACTCTGTGGACCCCGGAGCGTGGCCTTGGGCGTTATGCCCTGGTTCATTGCTATTCGCATAATACCTGCTTCTTTCTGTCCTGGTCTCAGCTGCTCCCCCCTCCCCCCACTCCACCTTATATTGTCTCTCTGTTGTTGCTTCTGCTTCTTATAATTTCTCATGTCTTTGGCTTGTATTGATTTACCATTGCCATTCCCACTTTCCATTATTTGCTCCCGTTGAAGACTATGTTATTCTTTTTGTTTTGTTGCTTTAATTTCTGAGCGAGGGGATCTAATTGGTACAGCTTATTTTTTCATGCAAAGTGGTATTAGTCGATAGCTGGCCTATGGTTTACTGGCTTTTGGTCAAATGGTCGTATCTGGCCACCATTGACCAGGAAGGAAGGTGGGGTCACATAGTACACATTTTGGCCTAGTGCATGAGGGGTAGGAAGATGAATTAGCTAAAGTGAAATAAACCAAAGAAAGACAAATATTGCATGACGTCACTTAGATGTGGATTTTTTTTTTTTTAAAAGAGTCAAACTCATAGAAACAGAGAATAAAAAAGTGGTTGCCAGAGGCTAGGGGGTGGGGGAAATAGGGAGAGGTTGGTAAAAGGGTACGAACTTTCAGCTATAAGCTGAATAAGATCTGAGGATCTAATGTATAATATGGTGATTATAGTTGATAACACTGTATGTATAATTGAAATTTGCTAAGAGAGTGGAAAAGTTCTCACCAAAGGAAAAAAAATATGTGAGGTGATGGATGTGTTAATTAACTCCGTGAAGGGAATCCTTTCACAATGTATATGTGTATATCAGATCACCATGATGTGTACTTTGAATATCTTACCATTTTATATGTCAGTTTTACCTCCATAAAGCTAGAAAAATAAGATGGATTAGCTACTACCAGAATGACTAAAATAAAAAAGATTGACAAAGTTTGGTGAGGATTTGGTGCGTTGCTCCAAGTTTTATGCATTGCTGGAGTAAGTGACAGTGTGTACAACTACTTAGAATATGGTTCAGCAGTATCTACTAAAGCTTGTTATATGTACAACCTTGTGACCCGGAAGTTGTGATCCAGAAATTCTACTCCTGTAAATACCCAACAGAAATGAATGATTTTTTCCATGGTAGAACATGTACAAGAATCTTCCTAGTAACACTAGCTGTAATAGTTCCAAACTGGAAACTCCCTAGGGTCCATTCACAGTAAAGTAGATATCTAAGTTGTGGTAATTTCATAAACAGAAATTGTGTTATTGCTACACACAACCTCATGAATAAATCTCAAAAACATTATGCTGTGTTAGAGAGGCCTTATTCAAAAGAGTATATACTATATCATATTCAAGAACAGGCAAAACCAGTCTATGGTAGAAGTCAGAATAGTAACTGGGAAGGTATCGACTGGGAAGTGGCATGTGAGAGACTTCTTGGGTGATACGTTTTCTCTCTTGATTTGGGCAGTGGCTCCCCAGTTGTAAACATTCTTTGAACTATACACTTAAGATATGGACACTTGACTGTATGTAAGTTAAACCTCAATAAAAAGTCAATAAAAAGAAAAAAAAAGAATGAAGTTTGATCATTGCCCCCCAAAAAGTTTAGAGCCCACTAGTAGGGAGGAGAGAGTGACTGACATCAAAAACACAGGAGTAAAAAAATAAAAAGAGTGAGTACAACTTACCTATATAAAAAAAAAACAAAAAAACACAGGAGTATATATCTGAGAAAGGTAAGTGCTAGTTAAAATACGTATGAGGTGCCATGGGAACTCAAAGGAAGGGGCAACTGATTCTGCTGGGGGAAAAGAAAGAAAGGAATTCACATGCAGGAAGTATCGAATATATGCCAGGTGCTTTAATTAAGCTACCTCATTTAGTCCTGCATGCTCTTCCCGTACCACAATTTATAAGGCAGGAAAGCTTTGAATGGGCTTTTGAGTGATATGTGGGTATTCAACACAAAGTAATGAAAATAATTATGTCAGGATTGTGGGACTATTTATAATAAAACCCTTTTGTAATGGTGTATTAGTTTCCAGAGGCTGCTGTAACAAATTAACGCAAACTTGGTGGCTTAATGCAACAGGAATTTAATCTCTAATAATTTTGGAGGCAGTCTTTGAGAAAAATCTGTTCCTTACCTTTATCAGCTTCTGTTGGCTGCCTTGGCATTCCTGGGCTTGTGGCCACATCATTGTGACCTTTGCCTCCGTTGTCCCATCGTCCTGTGTGTCTCTTTTACAAGGATACTTGTGATGGCATTTAGGGCCCACCCAGGTAATCCAGGATTATGTCCTCATCTCAAGATCTGTAATTTAATCACATCTGCAAAGATCCATTTTCCAAATAAGGCAGCGTTCACAGGTTCCAAGGATTTGATGTAGACATTGGCCTACCATAAATGTAAACCTTTAATTGAATTAATAATATATACCAGTTTATTAAAAATGAGTAAGTAGGTGTTTGCCAGGCACAGGGAGAAGGCAAGGCCGTGTATGTAGAAGAATCCTGGGATGTGCTCCATGAGGATTATAACATATTTCACTGTATACTTGCCCTTGACCCCAAACCCCTTGGTTGGAGGAGCACATGATTCATGCACATGTATCTGTGTACACACAAACAACTTTCATTTCAGCTGCATGTTGCCCTCATCTGGGATCTTTGGAGATCCTGAAGCCACCTGCAGCCCACCATTCACAGATCATGATGTGCCTCTCCAAAGGGAAAACATTTTGAACTATCTTATGTGTCTCGAACTTTTTTAGCTATAATCCCTTTCTTCAAACAAAAGCATGTTGTGTATAACTGTTAAAGAGCTAAAGCCTGGAGTCCCACTTCTTCTTGATGTCCTTTGTCCCTTCTCCAAAGAGCCCATTTGAAAATTATTATCGTCTCAGGTCCGGGGGTGGCAAACTTTGCCAGTAATGAGCCAGATTGTAAATATTTAGGGCTTTCCAGTTCATACGGTCTCAGTTGCATCTACTCAGCTCTGCTGTTATAGCCCGAAAGCAGCTATAAACAATACGAAAACGAACGGCACGGTTGGGTGCCTATCAAACTTTATGGACACTTTGAATTTCATATAATTTTCTCATCATGACATATTATTCTATTTAAAGATGTAAAAACTATTCTTAGCTCATGGGCTGTGCAAAAAAGGCAATGGGCTGGTTTTAGCCCGAAGGCTGTAGTTTGCCAACCCCTGTCTTAGATAATAGCATGAGACCTGTGGAAGTTTTCTTAAGATTTAAAATCCCAGAACCCCAGGATTGGAGAGGACCGCAGAGGCGAATAGCCCTTAATTCCCACCATAATATCCAATTGCCATCAATGCCTCCCTGAGCTATCATCCAGTGCCTTCTTGAACTCCTGCAGCTGCAGGGAACCCCGCCTCCTGGGGGGGTTCTGCCTCCCAGACAGCGCTGATTGCTAGATTCCTTCCCCGTGCAGAGCGGCACCTGTCTCGAATGAGAGCATCTACAGGATACAGTTGGAACTGTGACGCACAATATTAACACATCAGGTTCATTTCATGCTCTACTTGTCTTGGGCTGATATTAACAAAAATTAAATTTTATGCTAATCAACCTGAGCGTTCAGCACGCACGATGCAAATTTGTGATTTCTGGCAAGGGTGATTAAATCATATTTATGCTATTTGTGCGGTGCCTGAATAACAGGGAAATGCTATTACCAACAATTAAACTCCTAGGTTGACAGATGTCACCATAAGCAGACATAGCCCAGTGCAAGTGGAGGTTCTTCTTAGCAAGTTGCCAGGCAGAAAGGACACAAACTGGAGAGCGGGAGTTAATTTTCAATTTACTCCTTTCCTTTGGATGGCTAATTTTGCACGTTGGACCAATGCAAATGATTTTACTCTATGCCCTGCTTTCTCTCCTTTTCCTCCTTTTTTTTGGATTTGAAAAGTAAATTTTGAGAGACAAGCAAGGAGGAATATTTTTTTTCTTTCCTGGGTACCGCAGATATAGGTCTTTTGAGCAGCTGAAAAGCATTCTTGTTGTTGCAGCTGGCTTATTGGGTGAGAGCAGTTGAGAACTTAGGGGGTGGTCTTGTTTTGATCCACAGGGCTAGAGAAAGGAGGAGTGGATGAGTGAAACTGGTCTGACTCCACGAGTGTCTTCCCTCTGTAGGAGAGAGGTGCTTGGCCAGCCTGTGGCCAGGGCATCTGGTGTTTGACCTGTGCTTTCCCTGTGACGAACCACTCACTAGCAGAAGCACTATGTGGACGCTGTCTCACAGATCTTATCTCCTGGCGAAGTTAAGAGCCACGAAACACACTCCAGAAGGATACTCTCCAAGATCTTCCATACTTCATCTTCATCAACAAGAAAGAGTCAGGGGAATCGAAGGTCCTTAGGATCTTGGGTAAACATTTCACCTAAGAGCCACCAAATGTGCTCACAGTCAGGTTCTTCAGGGGATCTGGCACATTCTCTTTCTTTTCTTTTTGCTTTCATTATCATTTATTTATTTATTTATTTAGTGGAGTATAATTGCTTTACACTGATGTGTTAGTTTCTGCTTTATAACAAAGTGAATCAGCTATATGCATACATATATCCCCATATCCCCTCCCTCTTGCGTCTCCCTCCCACCCTCCCTATCCCACCCCTCTAGGTGGTCACAAAGCACCGAGCTGATCTCCCTGTGCTATGCGGCTGCTTCCCACTAGCTATCTATTTTACATTTGGTAGTGTATATATGTCCATGCCACTCTCTCACTTCGTCCCAGCTTACCCTTCCCCCTCCCCAT
>NC_041229.1:73138766-73139182 GCF_002837175.3 Physeter macrocephalus
CAGGCTCAGTAGTTGTGGTGCACGGGCTTAGTTGCTCCGCGGCATGTGGGGTCTTCCCAAACCAGGGCTCAAACCCGTGTCCCCTGCATTGGCAGGCAGATTCTTAACCACTGCGCCACCAGGGAAGTCCTGACCCTAGGTTCTTCAGAACCATTTTTTTGTTTTAGATTCCATATATATGTGTTAGCATACGATATTTGTTTATCTCTTTCTGAATTACTTCACTCTGTATGACAGACTCTAGGTCCATCCACCTCACTACAAATAACTCAGTTTTGTTTCTTTTTATGGCTAAGTAATATTCCACTGTATATATGTGCCACATCTTCTTTATCCATTAATCTGTCAGTGGACACTTAGGTTGCTTCCACGTCCTGGCTATTGTAAATAGAGCCGCAATGAACATTGTGGTACAT
>NC_041229.1:73139352-73141387 GCF_002837175.3 Physeter macrocephalus
TAGTTTTTTAAGGAACCTCCATACTGTTCTCCATAGTGGCTGTATCAATTTACACTCCCACCAACAGTGCAAGAGGGTTCCCTTTTCTCCACACCCTCTCCAGCATTTATTGTTTGTAGATTTTTAAATGATGGCCATTCTGACTGGTGCGAGGTGATACCTCATTGTAGTTTCGATTTGCATTTCTCTAATGATTAATGATGTTCGGCATCCTTTCATGTGTTTGTTGGCAATCTGTATGTCTTCTTGGAGAAATGTTTATTTAGGTCTTCTGCCCGTTTTTGGATTGGGTTGTTTGTTTTTTTGATATTGAGCTGCATGAGCTGCTTGTAAACTTTGGAGATTAATCCTTTGTCAGTGGCTTCATTTGCAAGTATTTTTCTCCCATTCTGAGGGTTGTCTTTTCATCTTGTTTATGGTTTCCTTTGCTGTGCAAAAACTTTTAAGTTTCATTAGGTCCCATGTGTTTATTTTTGTTTTTTTTTTCCATTTCTCTAGGAGGTGGGTCAAAAAGGATCTTGCTGTCATTTATGTCATAGAATGTTCTGCCTATGTTTTCCTCTAAGAGTTTTATAGTGTCTGGCCTTACATTTACGTGTTTAATCCATTTTGAGTTTATTTCTGTGTATGGTGTCAGGGAGTGTTCTCATTTCATTTAATTTCTTTCATCAGTGTCTTACAGTTTTCTGTATACAGGTCTTTTGTCTCCTTGGGTAGGTTTTTTCCTAGGTATTCTATTCTTTCTGTTGTAATGGTAGATGGGAGTTTACTCCTTAATTTCCTAAGAGTAAGAATTTCTTAAAGTTTCTTAATTTCCTTAATTTCTCTTTCAGAGTTTTCATCATTAGTGTATAGGTATGCAAGATATTTCTTTGCATTAATTTTTTAACCTGCTGCTTTACCAAATTCTTTGATTAGCTCTAGTAGTTTTCTGGTAGCATCTTTAGGATTCTCTATGTATAGTATCATGTCATCTGCAAACAGTGGCAACTTTATTTCTTCTCTTCTGATTTGGATTCCTTTTATTTCTCTTTCTTCCCTGATTGCTGTGGCTAAAACTTCCAAAACTATGTTGAATAATAGTGGTGAGAGTGGACAACCTTGTCTTGTTCCTGATCTTATAGGAAATGGTTTCATTTTTTTCACTCTTCCTTTTAATGTGTTGTTGGATTCTGTTTGCTAGTGTTTTGTTGAGATTTTGCATCTATGTTCATCAGTGATATTGGCCTGGAGTTTGCTTTCTTTGTGACATCTTTGTCTGGTTTTGGTATCAGGGTGATGGTGGCCTCACAGAGTGAGTTTGGCAGTGTTCCTCCCTTTTCTATATTCTGGAGAGTTTGAGAAGGATACGTGTTAGCTGTTCTCTAAATGTTTGATAGAATTTGCCTGTGAAACCATCTGATCCTGGGCTTTTGTTTTTGGAAGATTTTTAATCACAGTCTCAATTTCATTAGTTGTGATTGGTCTGTTTATATTTTCTATTTCTTCCTGGTTCAGTCTCAGAAGGTTGTGCCTTTCGAAGAATTTGTCCATTTCTTCGAGGTTGTCCATTTTATTGGCATATAGTTGCTTGTAGTAATCTCTCATGAACCTTTCTATTTCTGCAGTGTCAGTTGTTATTTCTCCTTTTTCATTTCAAATTCTATTGATTTGAGTCTTCTCCCATTTTTTTCTTGGTGGGTCTGGCTAATGGCTTATCAATTTTGTTTATCTTCTCAAAGAACCGGCTTTTAGTTTTATTGATCTTTGCTACTGTTTTCTTTAGTTCTTTTCAATTTATTTCCGATCTGATCTTTTTGATTCTTTTCTTCTGCTAATTTTGGGGGGTTTTTGTTCTTCTTTCTCTAATTGCTTTAGGTGTAAGTTTAGGTTGTTTATTTGAGATGTTTCTTGTTTCTTGAGGTAGGATTATATTGCTCTAAACTTCCCTCTTAGAAGTGCTTTTGCTGCATCCTATAGGTTTGGGGTCATCGTGTTTTCATTGTCATTTGTTTCTAGGTATTTTTAAAATTTCCTCTTTGATTTCTTCAGTGAT
>NC_041229.1:73141991-73144674 GCF_002837175.3 Physeter macrocephalus
AATGTTCCATGAGCACTTGAGAAAAATGTGTATTCTGTTGTTTTTGGATGGAATGTCCTATAAATATCAATTAAGTACATCTTGTGTAATGTATCATTTAAAGCTTGTGTTTCCTTATTTATTTTCATTTTGGATGATCTGTCCATTGGTGAAAGCGGGGTGTTAAAGTCCCCTACTATGATTGTGTTACTGTCGATTTCCCCTTTTATGGCTGTTAGTATTTGCCTTATGTATTGAGATGCTCCTATGTTGGGTGCATAAATATTTACAATTGTTATATCTTCTTCTTGGATCGATGCCTTGATCATTATGTAGTGTGCTTCTTTGTCTCTTGTAATAGTGTTTATTTTAAGGTCTATTTTGTCTAATATGAGAATTGCTACTCCAGCATACTATCTTTTTTTTTTTTTTGCGGTATGCGGGCCTCTCACTGTTCTGGCCTCTCACGTTGTGGAGCACAGGCTCCGGACACGCAGGCTCAGCGGACATGGCTCACAGGCCTAGCTGCTCCACGGCATGGGGGATCTTCCCGGACCGGGACACGAACCCGTGTCCCCTGCATCGGCAGGCAGACTCTCAACCACTGCGCCACCAGGGAAGCCCTCCAGCTTTCTTTTGATTTCCATTTGCATGGAATGTCTTTTTCCATCCCCTCACTTTCAGTCTGTATGTGTCGCTAGGTCTGAAGTGGTACTCTTGTAGACAGCATATATATGGGTCTTGTTTTTGTATCCATTCAGCCAGTCACTGTCTTTTGGTTGGAGCATTTAATCCATTTACATTTAAGATAGTTATCGATATGTGTGTTCCTATTACCATTTTGTTAATTTTTGGGGGTTTGTTATTGTAGGTCATTTCCTTCTCTTGTGTTTCCTGCCTAGAGAAGTTCCTTTAGCATTCATTGTAAAGCTGATTTGGTGGTGCTGAATTTCTTAGCTTTTGCTTGTCTGTAAAGATTTTAATTTCTCCATCCAATCTGAATGAGATCCTTGCTGGGTAGAGTAATCTTGGTTGTGGGTTTTTCCCTTTCATCACTTTAAATATGTCCTGCCACTCCCTTCTGGCTTGCATAGTTTCTGCTGAAAGATCAGCTGTTAACCTTATGGGGATTCCCTTGTATGTTATTTGTTGTTTTTCCCTTGCTGCTTTTAATATTTTTTGTTTGTATTTAATTTTTGATAGTTTGATTAATATGTGTCTTGGCGTGTTTCTCCTTGGATTTTTTCATATGGAACTGTCTGCAATTCCTGGACTTGATTGACTCTTTCCTTTCCCATATTAGGGAAGTTTTCAGCTATAATCTCTTCAAATATTTTCTCAGTCCATTTCTTTTTCTCTTCTTGTTCTTGGACCCCTATAATTTGAATGTTGGTGCATTTGATGTTTTCTCAGAGGTCTCGGAGACTGTCCTCATTTCTTTCCATTCATTTTTCTTTATTCTGCTCTGTAGTAGTTATATCCAATATTTTATCTTCCAGGTCACTTATTCGTTCTTCTGCCTCAGTTATTCTGCTATTGATTCCTTCTAGAGAATTTTTAATTTCATTTATTGTATTCATCATTGTTTGTTTGGCCTTTAGTTCTTCTAAGTCCTTGTTGAACATTTCTTGTATTTTCTCCGTTCTATTTCCAAGATTTTGGATCATCTTTACTATCATTACTCTGAATTCTTTTTCAAGTAGACTGCCTATTTCCTCTTCATTTGTTTGGTATGGTGGGTTTTTACCTTGCTCGTTCATCTGCTGTTTGTTTCTCTGTCTTCTCATTTTGCTTAACTTAACTGTCTTTGGGGTCTCCTTTTCTCAGGCTGCCGGTTCATAGTTCCCATTGTTTTTGGTGTCTGCCCCCAGTGGTTAAGGTTGGTTCAGTGGGTTGTGTAGGCTTCCTGGTGGAGGGGACTGGTGCCTGTGTTATGGTGGATGAGGCTGGATCTTGTCTTTCTGGTGGGAGGACCATGTCTGGTGGTGTGTTTTGTGGTGTCTGTGACCTTATTATGGTTTTAAGCAGCCTCTTGGCTAATGTGTGGGGTTGTGTTGCTGTCTTGCTAGTTGTTTGGCATAGGCTGTCCAGCATTGTAGCTTGCTGGTCGTTGAGTGGAGCTGGGTCTTAGCGTTAAGATAGAGATCTCTGGGAGAGCTTTCGCTATTTGATATTACGTGGACCTGGGGGAATCTCTGGTGGACCAATGTCCTGAACTCAGCTCTCCCACCTCAGAGGCACAGGTGTAACTCTGGGCCCGAGCACTAGGACCCTGTCAGCCACATGCCTCAGAAGAAAAGGGAGAAATAAAGAAAGAATAAAATAAAATAAAATAAAGTTATTAAAATAAAAAATTATTAAAAAGAAAAAAATTAAAAAGTAATAAAAAAAGGAAAAAGAAAAAGAAAAGAAAGAAAGAAGGGAGCAACCAAACCAAAAAACAAATCCACCAATGATAACAAGTGCTAAAAACTATACAAAAAAAACCCCCAAAATGGACAGACAGAAGACAAATAGTAAAAGCAAAGCTATACAGACAAAATTACACAAAGAAGCATACACATACACACTCACAAAAAGAGAAAAAGGAAAAAATATATATATCTATCTATAAAAAAAAAAGGAAGAGGGCAAGCAAATCAATAAACAAATCTACCAGTGATAATAAACTCTAAATACTAAACTAAGATAAACATAAAACCAG
>NC_041229.1:73149352-73150470 GCF_002837175.3 Physeter macrocephalus
TCTGCCTCAGTTATTCTGCTATTGATTCCTTCTAGAGAATTTTTAATTTCATTTATTGTATTGTTCATCATTGTTTGTTTGCCCTTTAGTTCTTCTAAGTCCTTGTTGAACATTTCTTGTATTTTCTCCGTTCTATTTCCAAGATTTTGGATCATCTTTACTATCATTACTCTGAATTCTTTTTCAAGTAGACTGCCTATTTCCTCTTCATTTGTTTGGTATGGTGGGTTTTTACCTTGCTCGTTCATCTGCTGTTTGTTTCTCTGTCTTCTCATTTTGCTTAACTTAACTGTCTTTGGGGTCTCCTTTTCTCAGGCTGCCGGTTCATAGTTCCCATTGTTTTTGGTGTCTGCCCCCAGTGGTTAAGGTTGGTTCAGTGGGTTGTGTAGGCTTCCTGGTGGAGGGGACTGGTGCCTGTGTTATGGTGGATGAGGCTGGATCTTGTCTTTCTGGTGGGAGGACCATGTCTGGTGGTGTGTTTTGTGGTGTCTGTGACCTTATTATGGTTTTAAGCAGCCTCTTGGCTAATGTGTGGGGTTGTGTTGCTGTCTTGCTAGTTGTTTGGCATAGGCTGTCCAGCATTGTAGCTTGCTGGTCGTTGAGTGGAGCTGGGTCTTAGCGTTAAGATAGAGATCTCTGGGAGAGCTTTCGCTATTTGATATTACGTGGACCTGGGGGAATCTCTGGTGGACCAATGTCCTGAACTCAGCTCTCCCACCTCAGAGGCACAGGTGTAACTCTGGGCCCGAGCACTAGGACCCTGTCAGCCACATGCCTCAGAAGAAAAGGGAGAAATAAAGAAAGAATAAAATAAAATAAAATAAAGTTATTAAAATAAAAAATTATTAAAAAGAAAAAAATTAAAAAGTAATAAAAAAAGGAAAAAGAAAAAGAAAAGAAAGAAAGAAGGGAGCAACCAAACCAAAAAACAAATCCACCAATGATAACAAGTGCTAAAAACTATACAAAAAAAACCCCCAAAATGGACAGACAGAAGACAAATAGTAAAAGCAAAGCTATACAGACAAAATTACACAAAGAAGCATACACATACACACTCACAAAAAGAGAAAAAGGAAAAAATATATATATCTATGTATAAAAAAAAAAGGAAGAGA
>NC_041229.1:73150609-73158592 GCF_002837175.3 Physeter macrocephalus
AGAGATTTCCCTTTCCCTTCTTTGTTCGCACAGCTCCCGGGGTTCAGCTGTGGATTTGGCCCCACCTCTGTGTGTAGGTTGCCTGAGGGTGTCTGTTCTTCGCCCAGAAAGGACAGGGTTAGAGTAGCAGCTGATCTGGGGGCTCTGGCTCACTCAGGCCCCGGGGGAGGGAGGGTTACGGAATGCATGGCGAGCTTGCAGTGTCAGAGGCCAGCATGACATTGCACCAGCCTGAGGCATGCTGTGTGTTCTCCCGGGGAAGTTGTCCCTGGATCACGGGACCCTGGCAGTGGCGGGCTGCACAGGCTCCCGGGAGGGGAGGTGTAGATAGTGACCTGTGCTTGCACACAGGCTTCTTGGTGGCTGCAGCAGCGGCCTTAGCATTTCATGCCCGTCTCTGGGGTCTGCACTGATAGCTGTGGCTGGCGCCCATCTTTGGAGCTCGTTTAGGCGGTGCTCTGAATCCCCTCTCCTCGTGCACCCCAAAACAATGGTCTCTTGCCTCTTAGGCAGGTCCAGACTTTTTCCCGGACTCCCTTCCAGCCAGCTGTGGTGCACTAGCCCCCTTCAGGCTGTGTTCACACCGCCAACCCCAGTCCTCTCCCTGGTATCTGACCTCCGAAGCCCAAGCCTCAGCTATCAGCCCCGACCCATCATGGTGGGTGAGCAGACAAGCCTCTCGGGCTGGTGAGTGCTGGTCGGCAGCGATCCTCTATGCGGGAATCTCTCCGCTTTGCCCTCTGCACCCCTGTTGCTGCACTCCCCTCTGTGGCTCTGAAGCTTCCACCCCGTCTCTGCCAGTGAAGGGGCTTCCTAGTGTGTGGAAACTCTTCCTCCTTCACAGCTCCCTCCCAGAGGTGCATGTCCTGTCCCTATTCTTTTGTCTCTGTTTTTTTCTTTTTCTTTTGCCCTACCCAGGTACGTGGGGAGTCTCTTGCCTTTTGGGAAGTCTGAGGTCTTCTGCCAGCGTTCAGTAGGTGTTCTGTAGGAGTTGTTCCATGTGTAGATGTATTTCTGCTGTGTTTGTGGGGAGGAAGGCGATCTCCACGTCTTACTCCTCCACCATCTTGAAGGTCTCTCCCACATTCTCTTTCTAAAGAGGAGTGTTTGCTCCTGGTTATTAAGCTGCAGGATCAGCCCTGGGCCCAGGAGGGCAGGTAAGGCTTACATATTTCTTGTTGGTAGGGTGACCAGCTGTTCTGATTTTCCTGGTTTTCGTGGGTTGTGGAACTTTCAGTGCTCAAACTGGAGCAGTTTTAGGTCATCTGGGACGGTTGGTCACAAGTGGTAAGCCCAGCTCATTGGAAAGGCCATACTGGTTGTGAAAAGAGTGAAATGTTTTAACATTGATTGGTTAAAGAGCTAGTGTCCTGTAGCCCTGGAGTTCCCTCCCCACTTCTCCTCCCCCACCTACTGCCTTGGCCACCTGCCCTTTCACCCCTGGACCTTCAGGTTCTCTTCACCATCCCACAGCTGAAGGGAGCACACCTGGCACATAGGTGCCTCCAGGACCGTAGGTCTGATTTGAAATATCAGCAGTTTCCAGTATTATGTGATGTGCTGTTCCCAAAGCCCTAGCCGTAACCTCACCCTTTCTCTCCCACCCAGGAAGGCACATCAGAATGCCTGTGACAAATATTACATATTTAGTATTTATATATGGAGACCCCTACCATTCACCCCTTTACTAGTAGTAGCAAATAGTATGAACAAACACATTTATAGTGTTCTAGACATTTAACATGTATTAATTAATTTGTCACAGCAACCCCAAGGGGTACATGCTATTGTTCCCCCTATTTTACAGATGGGGAAACTGAGGTGTGGAGAGGTTATATAATGTATGTAATTTGCCTAAATTTACACTGCCTGTGAGTAGGTTTTAAGTGGAAGTGGTTAGAGACAGCCTCCTGGGGGCCTCACAAGCCCACACAGAGCATGGAGAGCAGTGGAAGGTGGGCCTGTGGACCAGGCATGGAGACCCGGCAGGCCTTGGGCCAAGGCCCCTGGAGCAGACATTCATGTGAACAGACGGCCAGAGACCAGATGGGCCCAGGGACATCCGAGTGGGTGACAGTGGGACTGGTGATGATTGAGACCAGACTCTTCTTTCCCCCATTTCTTGGTTCCCCCAAACAAAACAAAGTAAAACAAACAAATGAAGAACAGAAAGGAGAAGAGAACCCCCAGATGGAATAAAATTTCCCTGACATTAGATTTCTGCCACTCTGGTATAGAAGAACACAGGTTATATTTCTTGTAACCATTTCTACTTAATCTTCCCTTCCCTACAGGGTCTGGGAGGGGAAAACCCAGTTTTACCCAGAAGTAAGCCCCAGGGTCTCTGCTCTCAGATGCCTGACATATCCTGCCCTGGGGCCTGGCCTGGGTCACGGGATGGGGCTAGACAGGGCACAGACCCGCTTTTCAGAGGTGTCCCCACATCTGAGCTCTCTGCTTTCCCTCTCTCTCCTCTTCTCACAACAGCGTGTGGAATGATCTAGTCTGGGGAGTGGTAAGGAGAGGCTCAGACTGGTCACATTTTCTTCCAGATCTGTCATTAACAACATTAACTTTACACCTGACTTTTGTAGGACTTAGGCATCTGACACTCAAAAGCCTAGGTCTTGTAACTTAAGAGCCTTGAAGTCTTTTGACACCTTGAACACTTGGATCTGACTATACTGTTCTCCAGTTTGCTGTCATCACCCAACCAGGAGGCATCAGTGGCCTTGTGGTTCAGTTTAGCTGCTCCAAGGAAGTAACCAGAAGTACTAGGGGAGACACATCAGTTAATATCACCTATATGTCCACTTATTTGCCATTCTCAGACTCAGTAATGCTTTTTAGTCTCAACTTACTGGTGCTCTATCTTTAGTAAATTTCCTAAATAGCTGTGATATTTCAAGAACAGAAGCCCAGAGCTGCACTACTGCAACTATGATGTACCCAGACCACTTGGAGAAAGCTGATGTGGGGCAGGCACAGAGCAGGAAGTTTTGGTCCACATCTTCTTCCTGGCTGCAGGGTCCAGCTCTTGAACTCCAGACCCCAAGATGTAAAACAGGTTTCATCTTGTGCACCAAATCCAATCGACTAGGACTGGCTGCTTGGTATGCAGCTGTGTTAAGAAGGGTGCTGAGGCTGAGTCTGTTCTCAGAAGGGAAGAAATGAAGTGATCAGTTGATAATGCCTGACATAGGCCTAAGAATGGAGTGAAGGGCAACGCTCCTGCCAGGATCTTACAGACCTTTGTCAAATTCAGCCTCTCTGGAAAATGTAGTGAAGACCTCCCAAGTGGGTAGAGCACAGCATGGTTTCCCCTTTATTTCAAAGCCTCAGATTACAGGGGCTCCGAGATGTTAGCACCCCAAAGCAGCCAAGCATGGCAGGGCAGGACTAGCTCTGGAACTTTTTTCCCAGAACTTTTTTTTCCCTTCCCTTCCCTTCCCTTCCCTTCCCTTCCCTTCCCTCCTTCCCTCCTTCCTTCCCTTCCCTTCCCTTCCCTTCCCTTCCCTTCCCTTCCCTTCCCTTCCCTTCCCTTCCCTTCCCTTTCCTTCCTTCCCTCCCTCAATCTCCCTTTCTTTCTCTCTCTTTGTTTCTTTCTCTTTCTCTTCCTTCCTTTCTTTCCTTCTTCCTTCCTTCCCTCCCTCCCTCCCTCCCTCCCTCTCTTTCTCTCTTTCCCTCCCTCCCTCCCTCCCTTCCTTCCTTCCACACTGTGCAGCTTGTGGGATCTTAGTTCCCCGACCAGGGATTAAACCTAGGCTCTCGGCAGTGAGAGCACGGAGTCTTAACCACTGGACCACCAGGGAGTTCCCTCCAGAGCTTTTTTGTTTGTTAATTCTGTTCTGTGTTTTACTTGCTTGGAGATGCCTTTCTATCATCTCCATAGGTGTAGCCCTGTGGGCAAAGTGGGCAAGTGGCTCTTTAGGCTCTGAACCAATAGGGGGCAGCAAAGAGCAGAGAAGAGCCAGTCTGGCTGGAGCAGCCCCAGACCCAGGAAAACTCTTCCAATCTTCTATTCCCCTGGTAAGTGAATCCCACTGTTAAGACAAGTTGTCCACACAAGTGGTGTGGTCCAGGAGCAGAGCAAGAAAGGCCAGAGGGCGGGAGATTTTCTGGGTTCAGGTGAAGAAAACCCTTGTTGGATGCCAAGCTGCTCTGAGAATAGGAAAGAGGAAAAAGAACGAGGAAGAATAAGAGCCGTAGTTACTATTTACCCAGTCCCTGTAGAGTGCCAGGCCTCCTGTGAATGCTCATTCTTTTCATTCTATCAAAGACTACCTGAGGTAGGCAAACCCCTCCTTACAGATGAGAAAACAGGGGCCCAGAGGGGTTAAGTAACTTGCCTAGGGTCACGTGACTAAGGAAGGGCTGAGCTAAAATTTGGACTCTGTCTGCCCAGGCCTCCATGTTATGATGCCCTTCCAGGAAGGAGGCAGGAAAGTATACCTGGCATTAGGATGCCCTGGGGGAGTTCTGTGGTCCCAAGGGCCTTCTTAGTACAGCTTCCTCTCTCCTGGTGGCCGTGGATGCTCTACCATATTTAGCCAACTCATTGGCTCATGGATTCATACACCATCCTAGGCAGGGCTCCACGATGGAGCCTTTGAACAGACTCGGGGTTATGTGGCATAAACTCAGGCCAGGCTGGAATCTTGGATATCTGTTGACTTCTGACTTTGAGGCCAAGACCTGGAAGGTCCCCTCCTCCACAGAGCACAAAGGTGGACCTGTGGCCAGTGGCACGACTCCTCCCTTGCACCAGGACCAGACCCTCTAGCTGTGTATTCAAGACTCCAAAAAAAGGTTCTCTGGAGTCCCATCTCCCTTGCCCACTTCTCTTAGGCAGATGGCCCTAGGAAGACTCTACATGCATACCACCCCACCTGTGAACTCAGTGCCTCCCCCTAGCCCCGCTCCCCAGCCTCCATCATTCTCTGTTCCTTGCTTGGGTTGTCCTTCTCACTCCTCTCTGAGCCAAACCCAACCCCCTCCCAGTTCTTCCCACCAGCTCTTTCGTAGACTTGCCAGCTGTGAGCCAGGTCTCTAGGGAAATGTCTTTAGGGCACAGGTGAATCTGAGGCCAAAAAAACCAAAGAGTGCATCAGAATGACAAGGAGAATCAGCAGTTCAAGGAGGGGGATGAGGCTGAGGATTGAGAGCAAGAATTTCTGACGGAACAGAATTAATGTAGGAAACAAAAGAAAAAATTTACATGTCTAATTAATGTCTCAGAGGTAGTTTTAGATTTTTTAAAGATGATTTTGGTATTTTTAGAGTTATTTAAAAGATATTGAATCAATAAGTTAAGAGAAGGCTGACCAAAAAATAGAGGGAATCAGACAGCTCTTAGAAAAGAGTTCTAAGGAAAAAAAATAATAAAAGAAATAAGAAAAAAAATCAAGTGACTAGTAGAAGGGGCTATAGCTGAGAGTAGGATTAGTGAATTAGAAGACAAATTGGAGAAGTTTTCCAGAATGCAGAGCACACAGACAAGAGATGGAAATTATGAGGATGATAAAAAAATATATAAAATAGAGCTATCAGGTCCAAGTGTCACAAAACGAGAATACTGAAGTACAGAACAGAGTGAATAAAGAAGAAACAATAATCAAGGAAACATAAAAAAAAGTTCTCCTAATAGAAGAAATACATGAATCCAGATTAAAAAGTGTCAGTTTCATCAGGGCACAAACATATTCATCTGAAATTTTGGAGTTCTAACCAAGAGGAAAATCCTACAATCGTTTAAACAGGAAAAATAAACCAGCTACAAAGGAGAAAGGGTCACACACTACTACTGGATTTCTCATCTGTAACACTAAATGCTAGAATGTGAGTTAGAGGGGAAAAGACAGAGACTCTATATATAACCATTCAAATTATTATTCTTATGTGAAGGCATAAGAAAGAGATACACCAGACAGACTCAGGAAGTACACTACCCACATGATCTGTAAAAAAACAACTCCTTAAGGAAGCTCTTCAGCCAACTGAAAAAAGGATTAGCACAAGACACTCAACAAAGAGGAGGACAAACGTGTGTGAAACAGTGGTGAGTGATGAAACCCACAAAGCATAGCTAGGGTCTAATGCAGCGGCTGAGAGGGCAGGCTGTGGTCGGAGACAGGCCTGGGTTCAAATCCTGGCTCTTGTCCTGTTGTGATTGGAGATGTTTGATCCTTGTGATGATTGGAGAGTCAGACAATGCCCAGGCCCTGTCCTCTTCATATGTAATTGAGGACAAGGGTACAACCCAGAAATAGAGGACTGAGAATCAAAGCCTAACCTTATTAATATCTGTGGAAGTGCTCAGCACAGACAGGCAGACAGGGCCTTCTGGCAAAAGCTGAGTTGTGTTTATATACAATTGTACATTGGAAAGAGAGAGGAAGAGAGAGAAAGAGAGAGAGAGAAATCTGCAGAATGGACTATATCCTATTTTGCAAATACAGAGATGATACGGAAAAAGAAAGCCATGCTCAGATTTTCCTGAGGATAGGAAGCCCCAATCGGAGGTAAGAAACAGAAGAGAGAACTCTGTAAATAGTTATTGACCTCTATAGAAAGGTAACTGCGGCAAAAAATTTCCCACAGAAGATTCTGGGCTCTGCTCCATCAGATTGCCAATGCACAGTCCCTTTGGCAGGGGTGAAGATGACAAGGGAGTGGGCAGAGCTTAGATTCATGGGTGCAGGGGGCCGAAGAGTCCCCTTGCTCTGGATTCCCCTCCCTTCATTCTGTCTTAATCCACTGGTTTTAGCAGCCAAGCCCAGGGTCAGCCAGGGCTGTCCTCACCAGGAGGGCCCTAGTCTTGCCTTTGTGAGGCTGTTCACCTGAAATCTACTCCTGCTCCTTTCTATTCTCCTGGGACCAGGTGGGCAGTGCAGCTTCTGAAATGGGTCATAGCTGAGCATTCCTTAGCTTGGGGTCATTCCTTCTTAGGAAAATTTCAGGTAATTGTGCAGTATCCAAAAATTTGCTCTTATATTCTATTTTCCATCTCAAATTATACCTAGCTATGTCATCTACTCTAGTGCAAAAAAAAATACAATGAACCAAATTAATATAACATGAAACATTCCAAATTTGAACATGAATTTTCTTCCATTATTGAGATCCCATTGAAAAATTAAATTTCAAGATGAAATTCCCTTTGCATGTAAAATCCCAAAGGAAAAATATCCACCATTTCTTCTGCGGTTTCTTTTTCTGCCCATTCTCAGCTACAGAGATCCCACTCAGATACTTGGATACCATCTAGGTTTCTTCTTTTGCCACTTTAGCCTCTATTATCTTTTACTGAAATGATTGAACACCTCTTCTGTACCTCCAAAATAAAATTCACCAAACTTCAAATTTCCCCCATGTTCCAGTTTTCCTTCCCAGTCCCAGAGTTTCAGGACAGGTTAGCACCTCTAAAGTGAGAGAGTAGAGAGAGAGAGAGCTTAACCACCAGTCTCAGATATGCCTGCCAATTCTGTTACTTTCTTCCATGTATCCTTTTAATAAACCACCAAATTCATGAGGACCCATAATTTTCTATATCATGTTTTTTTTAACATTCAAGAGAACTGGCCCCAAATGACTTCATATTTCTGTGAATGTTGATGTAAATAATTCTATGTAGAACATTAGTGAATCAAATCCAGAAAAGTATTAAAACAGCATACCATGACAGAGTAAGATTTGGTTCCAGGGAAGCCAATATGGCTCAACATTAGGAGATCTGTTAATGAATTCATTTTACTAATAGATTAAAAGAGGAAAACCGGGCTTCCCTGGTGGCGCAGTGGTTGAGAGTCCGCCTGCCGATGCAGGGAACACGGGTTCGTGCCCCGGTCCGGGAAGATCCCACATGCTGCCGAGCGACTAGGCCCGTGAGCCATGGCCGCTGGGCCTGCGCGTCCGGAGCCTGTGCTCCGCAACGGGAGAGGCCACAACAGTGAGAGGCCCGCGTACCGCAAAAAAAAAAAAAAC
>NC_041229.1:73158717-73162415 GCF_002837175.3 Physeter macrocephalus
AAAAAAAAAAAACAAAACAAAACAAAAAAAGAGGAAAACCATATGACTTTCTCCACGAGTGCTGGAATACATTTCAGAAAATTGAACATCTTTGCCTGCTTAAAACTTATAGTAAGTTCTGAAGAGGAGGAAAATTTTAAAAGAGAAAGAGTATAAGAAGTGAAGAGCAAGCATCACATTTAGTGGTATAATTATAGAGGCTTCTCTAGTAAAGATAAGGACTGTGCAAGGATCCTACTATCCTTGGGATTAGTCAAGATGGTACTGGAGTCCTATCTAAAGCAACAGGATAAGAGAAAGAATGAGAGCTACAAATATTGGAGGTAAAGAGACAAAATTATAACTCTTTGAATATGATGAGATTGTGTGGCTGAACTATCTAAGATTGACTATTAAGAATTTTTAGTTGAGCTGCTGGATACAAGAGTAATATACAAAATACCAGTAACCTTAATGTGTATTAGTAATATCTCGTTAGGCAACACAATGGGTAAAAGTTCTCATTTATAACAATAATATCTATAAAGCACATAAGAATAGTTATAGCTGGAAAATTTCAAGACCAGTATGAAGAAAATCATAAATCTTGTGTATGCAAGAGAAGAATAAATGGCAGACCACATTTCTACATGAGAAGGCTCAACATTATACAGATAATAATTCTGAAATTAGTGCATGCTTTTAACCTAATATAAAGAACCCATTGGGGCATTTTTGGTGAAATTAGATAATTTTATTCTAGACTTAATCTGGGAGAATAAATATTAAAAAACAGCTGAGAAACAATGAGAAAAAAAGCATAATGTGGGAACACTTACATTACCACATACTAACACAAACTCTAAAGGTCTGGTGATTCAAACAGATACTGGTACATATGGAACTTAACTAGGGGAACAGAATAGGGAATACATAGGATTTCAGCAAATAATAAAAGTAGGATTTTAAATCAGTGGTGACAATAGGTAAATTAAATATTATTGTGATAGTTAACTATCGACTTAGAAAAAAAAAGAAGAACCAGAAGGGAATTTGGAGAGTATTTTTTATAATCTTGGATTGGGGAAGCCTTTCTTAGCATATAACAAAGTCCCTAATGTGATATAAAATACTGACAGATTTGACTAGATAAAAATTTAGAATGTACAGCAAAAGGTAATATAAACAAAGGTAAAAGATGAGTGACAGACCAAGAGAAATATATTTGCAACTTGTATAACAAAAGGTTTCTATGCAGGATATAAAAAATTCCTGCCAGTCAGTTAGAAAAGCGCTAACAACCTGATTGAAAATGGCCAAGAGGTATTGGATCAATCAAGGAAATGTTTGCTGATGTAACAGCTAAACCCCCAAATCTCATGGGAAATCCAAGATGGTTGTTCACGATTATCTGGCAGCTCTCCAAGCAGTGATTCAGGGACCCAGGAAGTTACCAGTAGCTTCCAAGGTCAAAAAATCTCTACTGCTGGTAAGACAAGGTCCTTGCTCTAAATGGTCCTTTTATTTCAGTAGGGGGAGATAGACTAAAGAAATACAAGTAAATAAATTTAAAATCAAGATAATTTCAAAAAATGGTAAGTCCTAAAGGTGGGGAGCCCTAAGGTGATCAATGAAGGCCTCTCTGAGGATGAGACATTTGAGTTGTGACATTAATGAAGCCTAGGAGCCTCCCATGTGAGAATCTGAGGGAATGGCAGTTCAGGCAGAGGAAGAGCAAGAAAAAAGGCTCTGAGGTGGGAATGAGCTTGGTTTATTTGAGTTGCACAAAGAAGGTCAGTTGGAGAACTGAATGGGGAGAAGGTAGTAGAATCACAGGTGGGGGACAGCCAAGTTATGTAGGGCCTTACAGACAAAGTAAAGGAGTGTGGTTTTTGTCCTGTATGTGATGAGAAATCAAGATGTCAGTTTCAGTGGACTCTGCACAGTGATACCACTTCCTTCATTCTATAGGAAAAAAAGAGGCAATGCAAACAGATTTTTTCCTAGTTCTATTGAGATATTATTGACATACAGCATGTATAAGTGTAAGATGTACAGCATAATAATTTGCTTTACATATATTGTGAAATGATTACCACAATAAGTTTAGTTAACACCCATCATCTCAGATAGGTACAAAAAAAAAAAAGAAAAAAACGTTTTTTACCTTGTGATGAGAACTCCTGGTATTTACTCTCTTAACTTCAAATATACCACACAGCCGTGTTAACTAGAGTCATCATGTTGTACGTTACATCCCCAGTACTTATTTGTCTTATAATTGGAAGTTTTTACCTTTTGACCATCTTCATTCAGTTCCCCCATCTCCCACCCTGTGCCTAGTCTGATCTCTTTTTCTATGAGTTTTTTTTTTTTTAAGATTCCACAAATAAGTATTTGTACAGTATTTGTCTTTCTCTAACTTATTGCACTTAGCATAATGTCCTACAAGTTCATCCACATTGTCACAAATGGCATGGTTTCCTTCTTTTTTAATGACTCCATCATATTCCACTGTTTAAGTGGGTATGCATGTATATTTACATATGTATGTGCAGACAATGCACACACAATACATCTTCTTTATCCATTCATCTATTGATGGACATTTAGGTTGCTTCCATGTCTTGGCTATTGTGAGTAGTGCTGCTGTGAACATGAGGGTTCTCTTTGGCATAATGTTTTCACGTCCTTCAGATAAATACCTGGAAGTGGGATTGCTGGATCATATGGTAGTTCTATTTTTAATTTTTTTTTTTTAGAAATGTATCTCTTGATAACTTCTTTTTAAAATTAATTAATTAATTTTACTTCTTTATTTTTGGCTGGGTTGGGTCTCTGTTGCTGTGTGCGGGCCTTCTCTAGTTGCGGCGAGCGGGGGCTACTCTTCGTTGAGATGCGTGGGCTTCTGCGGTGGCTTCTCTTGTTGCAGAAAATGGTCTCTAGGCATGCGGGCTTCAGTAGTTGTGGCACGCGGGCTCAGTAGTTGTGGCTTGTGGGCTCTAGAGCACAGGCTCGGTAGTTGTGACATACGGGCTTAGTTGCTTTGTGGAATGTGAGATCTTCCCGGACCAGGGCTTGAACCCGTGTCTCCTGCATTGGCAGGCGGATTCTTAACCACTGCACCACCAGGGAAGCCTTATTTCTAATTTTTTGAGGAACCGCCATACTGTTTTCCATAGTGGCTGCACAAATTTATATTCCCACCAACAGTGCACAAGTGTACCCTTTTCTCCATATTCCTGGAAGCATTTGTTATTTCTTGTTTTTTTGATAATAGCCATTCTAACAGGCATGAGGAGATATCTCATTGTGGTTTTTTTTTTTTTAGCCCCACATTGTTTTAATTTTTATTTTTTTTAACATCTTTATTGGAGTATAATTGCTTTACAATGGTATGTTAGTTTCTGCTTTACAACAAAGTGAATCAGTTATACATATACATATGTTCCCATATCTCTTCCCTCTTGCGTCTCCCTCCCTCCCACCCTCCCTATCCCACCGCTCTAGGTGGTCACAATCTACCTAGCTGATCTGCCTGTACTGTGCGGCTGCTTCCCACTAGCTATCCACCCTACGTTTGGTAGTGTATATATGTCCATGACACTCTCTCACTTCGTCACAGCTTACCCTTCCCCCTCCCCATATCCTCAAGTCCATGCTCTAGTAGGTCTGTGTTTTATTCCTGTCCTACCCCTAGTCTCTTCATGACATTTTTT
>NC_041229.1:73166747-73206294 GCF_002837175.3 Physeter macrocephalus
GTGTTGTTCATCGTTGCTTGCTTCCTCTTTATTTCTTCTAGGTCCTTGTTAAATGTTTCTTGCATTTTGTCTATTCTATTTCCAAGATTTTGGATCATCTTTACTATCATTATTCTGAATTCTTTTTCAGGTAGACTGCCTATTTCCTCTTCATTTGTTAGGTCTGGTGGGTTTTTACCTTGCTTCTTCATCTCATTGTGGTTTTGATATGCATTTCCCTAACAATTTGTGATACTTAGCACCTTTTCATGTACCTGTTGGCTATTCGTATATCTTCTTTGGAAAAATCTAACAGATTTGGAAAATACTCTCTGAAGACCTTTTTGAACCAATCTTTGTTCATTCTCCACCTCCTTTCTAGGCTGAGCTTTGCTGACTAAAGTCATTTAACAAGATTTCAGTGGAGTGCAGTGTGTAAATGTTTTGCAGAATGAATTACAGGTCTGTAGACATTCATTTCATTACCCTAGCTTCTATTAGCAAAGTTCGCTTTATGAACAGCCAAAACGATTTATCTTATACTAGCTTCTTAATAAATGTTTCAAATCCTGTGAACTTTAAGTGACTGTTGAAATTGTAAGGGATGTCCATTTTGGTGACTAGGAGGTCTAGTTGTGATTATGGAACGTGCCTTTGATTTGTCATTAAAATGCAAACCAGGCCATTCGACAGAGCTCCTAACACAGTGTCTGGCCAACAGCCCATGCCCAGTGCTGATGGAGGAAAGCAAGCATCAGTTCTCAGTATGTCCCCTCTCCCTGGGCATGATTTGGAATGAGATGGATGGAGCTGTATCCAGACACCTATAACATGTTGGGCCCATGATAGGCATTTGGTCAATATCTACGAATGACTGAATGGGTGAATGATGAGATTTTTTGGACTTTAACCACATTTTCACATATAATAGATCATCCTTTTATGTGGGACTCTTGGTTTAACAACATTTCTTCGGAAAAGTGTAAGTCCCTGGACTGGACCATGGATAAGGGCTGGTGACATGGCACCAGGTGCCCGGCTGAGCTGGTGCCACCCACACCTCCAACCTCATCTCCATCCTCTAGCTGCACCCTCTTCCACTTCCCAACCCCAGTGCCATGGCCACTAGTGGCCTGTGCAAGAGCTGTTCCTCTGCATGCAAAGGCCCCACCTGCACCCCACCCTCGCCTCACTGGTCAGACTCTTTTTATTTTTTATTTTATTTTATTTTTATTTTTTTTTATTTTTTGCGGTACGCGGGCCTCTCACTGTTGTGGCCTCTCCCGTTGCGGAGCACAGGCTCCGGACGCGCAGGCTCAGCGGCCGTGGCTCACGGGCCCAGCCGCTCCGCGGCATGTGGGATCCTCCCGGACCGGGGCACGAACCCGCGTCCCCTGCATCGGCAGGCGGACTCTCAGCCACTGCGCCACCAGGGAAGCCCCCACTGGTCAGACTCTTAAACTCCTACTTATCCTTCAAACCCCAGTCAGATGTCACTTCTTCCAGGAAGTTTCTCTGACTGGCCCCTCTCTCCTAACTACTATATCAGTTTTCCCTGTCATGTACTCTTGTGTGCTGTTTTTCAGAGTGATTATCAAAGTTTATAGTATTAATTAAGTAATTAATTTATTTTTATTGAAGTATAGTTGATTTATGATGTACTAGTTTCAGGTACACAGCAAAGTAATTCAGTTATATATATATATATATATATGTGTGTATATATATATATATGTATGTGTGTGTATATATATATATATATTCTGTTTCAGATTCTTTCCCATTATAGGTTATTACAAGATACTGAATACAGTTCCCTGTGCTATACAGTAGTTCCTTGTTGTTTATCTATTTTATACATAGTAGTTTGTATCTGCTAACCCCAAACTCCTAATTTATGCCTCCTTCCCCACTGTTTCCCCTTTGGTAACTGTAAGTTTGTTTTCTATGTCTGTGAGTTATCGTATTATTTTGTAATTATTTTAAGATTGTGCTGTGATTAAGAGCAGGGATGAATTTTTGCTGGGCTCAAATATCAGCTCTGCCATCTGCAAGCTGTAGGAATCTGGGCAAAGTGTTTTTACCTTTCTTTATCTACTTCCTCGTCCATAGAAAGAGGATGATCACAGTAGTACCCACTTTTAGGGTAGGTGTGAGAATTAAACAACCCAATAAATGTACATGGCACTAAAATTAGCTGTAGTTATTTGACAGCTGTGTGTCTCCCCCATTAGACTGTAAGCTCCATGAGGCTGGCAGTTGAGTCAATACTTTACTCGCCATGTGTCCTCCAGGCTTATCGGTGTCTGGCCTCTGATACATTTCATGAAAGGAATGAATGAAAACGCGTGGAGCTTTTCTCCACCGATCAGGTGCGATGCTGGAGGAGGCTTGCTGCACAGCACACAGGAAGGCCCACTCAACTAAAATACTTCCACCTTCCATCTGGCCTCATCTGTTAGGTGAAGATGATAAAGTCTTCTCTACCGGGCCTGGGGAAGGTAGCTCAGAAAGAAGGGAGACCCAGTCTTCCCTCCGTGTCCTTCCTTCCTCCCTCCCTCCTTGTTGCTGACATCGCTAAGCCACAAGGTTGTCAGGAAAGGAAGCCCTTTCAAAGTCAACAGAGCACCTACCGTGGAACAGACTGTGAACACCATCCAGTCCTGGCCCCGCTGGTCCTCCCAGCTGAGTGATTTTCTTAAACACATACAAATGCCTCTAATAAGGTGTGTTAAAATAGGGCAGTGGTTTTCAAACTTTAGTATATGTGTCAGACTGAGTGGCAGGATTTGTTGACACAGATGCTGGCCCCAGCCCCAGAGTTTCTGCTCCAGTAGTTCTGGGTTAGGGTTCAAGAACTGGCATTTCTTAGGGAAATGCTCTCAACAACATTTTTGTAAAAGAAAAATATTACATTCTCATTCATGTATCAAAAATAGCCTCAAAGACAATACATCAAAATGTTAACTGCACAGAAAGTTATTGGGTTTTTTTGTTTGTTTGTTTTGTTTTTTGCCACACCACACAGCTTGCAGGATCTTAGTTCCCTGACCAGGGATCGAATCCGGGCCCTTGGCAGTAAAAGCACTGAGTTCTAACCACTGGACCGCCAGGGAATTCCCGAGGAAGTTATTGTTTAATGGGACAAAGTTTCAGTTTCAGATGATGAAAAAAATTCTGGAGATGGATGGTAGTGATGGCTGCACGGTGTGAATGTACTTAATGCCACTAAACCATACACTTAAAAAGGTTAAAATGGTAAATTTTATGTTATGTATATTTTATCACAATTTTTAAAAATAAATAATTTTTTTAAAAGACCGAAAGAAAAAAGAACTGGCTTTTCTAACAAGTCCTAAGTGCAGCTGACCTTGCTGGTCTCGGGTCTACATTTTGAGAACCACTGAAATCAGGGCATGTTCTCTACGTGGCAGGGGAGACAGGGTGATGAAATTTGACTCTGGGAGAGTGGTCACAGAGGCTGTGATATTTATACTGGCCCTTGAAGAATGAGCAGGATTTTGCAGGGTGGGGAATGGGGTTCCCCGCAGAGAGAACGGCACGAGCAAAGGTGTGGAGAGATGACAGTGCATGTTGGCAAGCGATCCTCCATGGAAAGGGCTTGGGAGGAGTGTGGAGGCTGCTGCGTAGCAGGGCTCCTGCTTATTCATCCTTTGTTCTTGCTCAGCATGGGGAGAGGCAGCCTGTGGAGAAGACAAACCCAGGAGAGGACAGGATAGGCCAGAAGAGCTTAAGCTCTCCAGTTTTGGAGTTAGATAGGCTTGGACTTGAATCTTGACCACATACCACCTGTAGGACTTTCAACAAGTAATTTACCTTTCTCAGCCTCAGTTTATTCACCTGTGAAATGGGACTGCTGTTAATCGTAGCTGCTTCATAGAGTTATTGTGAAATGAAATGAGCTGATGGATATGAAGAGCTTGGCTTCATGTTTGGCCCATGGTGGATGCCCAGTAGTAGAAGCTACCATCAGTAGGTGAGTCTAATGTAGAAGAGGCAGGTCTGGAGCCACACTGTAGTTGTTTATGTATCTGCCTCCCACTCCAGGCTGGGACCCTTTGGGCACAGTCTGTGACATTTCATCTGAGTCCTCCCACCCCTAGCAGGGCCAGAGCCTGGATGGAGCCCAGATGCTCAGGACATGTGACTTGGGAAGGGATCTCTGTTTCCATGAAGGGCTCAGGTGGTCTGGGAGCCAGCAGACACTTGGAAAAGGAGCAGGACTGGGGAGGCAGATGAGCTGGAGGTGGCCTCTGCCTGTGGCCTAGCATGATCTAAACAGATGGCCCAGCCCTGGGTGGCTGGAGGCCCAAGCCCAGCTTCAGGCCATGTGGACCCCTCTCTCACTGGACACTGAAGGGAAGAGGCCTTGCCATGATGGCCTCATCAGAGCTTCTCCTGACCAACAGGGCCATGACCAGGATGCTAATGACCCATGGTCCTAAGAGAACAGGCATCACACGATAAGCACTGTCCTTGGAGTCAGAAGGTTTGGGTCCTAGTCCCTTCCACCGCAACTCCCTGTGACCCTGCTTGTGTGACCTTGGGCAGATTGCTTAACCTCTCTGGGCCTGTGGCCTCATCTGTTAGGTGAAGATGATAATGTCTTCTCTCTTTGAATGCTGAAGACTGGACCACATCTTCTCTTTTGGTGAGAGGACCAGCCCTGGGGAAGGAGACTTAGAAAGAAGAGTCATCTTTCCATCCTTCCTTCCTCCCTCCTTTCCTTCTGCCACCATTTATTGTGCCAGATACTGTGCTTTGTGCAGGGGACACAGCAGTGAGCAGGACAGACAGTGTCCTGCGTTCATGGTGCTTAATCTAGGTGGAATTAGAGGTCAGGAAAGCTATACCAGGTAAGAAATCAGTTTGGTGTTCAAGGAGATCATAGGTAATTATACCAGGACTTGCCAAAGTCCGTGAGTCTATATGATTAGAGATGACCATGGCCCAGGCACAGCGCAGCCTAAGAATACAGTGTTTCTTTGAAGACGTGAGTAAAGACTGCTTCTACCCCTTCATTTATTCCACAACTATTTAGAGAATGTTGCTGTGTACCAGGCACGGTTCTAGGCTCTAGGGATTCAGCATGCAGCAGTAAACAAAGCAAAGAGCTGTCCTCCTGAAGTTTACATTTAGTGTGGGAAGACAGCAAATAAATAAATACTGATGTAATTCGTCAGGTGGTGATGAGAGCTCTGAAGAAAACTAAGGTGGGTGGGGGGTAGGAGCCACATCTTCCTTTCTCCTGTCCCTCCCATGTAGAGGGAGGACCCACCCTTGTGGAACACTCCTCTAGGGAGGAAGGGCTGGTTCACTGTTGGTGATTTGGGGATGAATAGTGGGGCATGTGAGGCCCTGCTCGTCCTCCCTTCCCTCTGCTGGGCGTGAGCCTGCTCTCTGCAAGCACCAGCCCGCTCTGCTCCTCCAGCCTTACCTCTTAGGGTCCCCTGCTGCCTGGTCCTGCGCAGCCAGCCCGGGTGGTTCTGTGTGTGCCTCATCTGTAGGTTGGTACCCAGAAGCTCACTTGCCCACAGGTATAAGACTCATTTTCTAATGTCAGTTCTATTGGAAATAAAGGTGACATTTTGTTCTCCCATCTGCCTTGCCTTTTTTTTTTCTTTCTTATTTTGCAACTGAATTAGAACAAACATGGAGTAGAAGGGTGCTTTTAAATGGCTCTTCAGACTTCCAGCAAAGAGAGTTAAAGAGTGGTAGGAGGTGCTATTTTAGATAAGAGAGGTAAGGAGGACCTCTCTGATGAAGTGAGAGAGAAAGCCATGTGGGAGAAGAGCATTCCAGGGAGAATAAACAACTTGTGCAAAGGCCCTGGGGCAGGCATTTGCTTGGTGTATGTATGTGTGGAACAGCAAGGGAGCCAGTGTGGCTGAAGCATAGTGAAAATAGAAGAGACGTATCTTAAGGATTTCTGGCTTTCTGCATCAGGCAGTTATTTTTCTGGATTGGATAAAACCAGCATCTAAAGGACCTAGTACAGCTCAAATA
This sequence comes from Physeter macrocephalus, assembly GCF_002837175.3. Lineage (NCBI taxonomy): Eukaryota > Metazoa > Chordata > Mammalia > Artiodactyla > Physeteridae > Physeter > Physeter macrocephalus. Next base: position 73,172,754 of record NC_041229.1, read on the forward strand.
ATGAATCAGTGCTTCATTCTGGAACCCCACAAGCTATTGTTCTGACCAACCTGCAAGTCTCTTCCATCCTTGCTTTGTGCCAGGACTCCTCTTTGAGGACCAAGAGCTGGAGAGATGTGCCAGGGACCAGCCTGGAAGACGCATGAAGTCTCCTGGGAGAGTCGGGCTGGAAGGCAAGATTCACAAGACAGAAAACAGAGGTGACCCTCAAGTTGAAAGGCTTGAACCTAGCTGGGTGATTGATTACCAGGAGACCGCCCTTATTTTGTTCTCTAATTACAGTGTTTATTCGAAGCCTCATATTGGGTCTGAAACCCTTAATACCAGCCGGTGCTGTTCATTGTTATAATGTCCTAATTAAGCTTTGATTTATATGCTAATTTTATTCCAAGTGTGTTCAAAAGGGGGAAAGTTATTAGACTTTATTTTGAGATTACATTTTAATCCTGGGGTCTGCTGGGTGAGCACCATGTTTATTCTGTCGGCTTTTGTTTCCAGGATGTTGGTGGCAATTGTGATTATTTCCTTGGAGGGGAAAGATGATGAAGTGGTAAGGAGCTGTTTAGAGTCGGTGGAGCTTCTGCTAATTGGAATTATGTAACCTCTTGCCTTTGCCTTGACAGCTTTGCAATGAGGCTTGCTTTGACTGCCCAGCTGGTTAGGAGGGGACAACTGGGGTGTGCCTTGGGGATGTCACAGAATGGTAAACATTTGGAAAGAAGTCCATGACATGAGGGAGTGATTGGATTTTGGAATGTGAGTGGAAATCGGGCTTTACCACATGAGTCCCTGAAATCTGTAAAAGGGTCATGCAAAAACTCTGGTAAGGGGAGCAGCTGGTCTTTGCTATGGAAAGAATGCAGTGTGTGTGTGTGTGTGTGTGTGTGTGTGTGTGTGTGTGTGTGTGTGTGTGTGTTTACATTATCATTTATCCTAAGTAGATGTCATTTGAATTTTTCTGTTCAAGGATTAAAAAGCCTTGCCATGAACTGTAGGTCTGTTTATCTCTAGACATTAGGAGGTTCATGCGGCTTCATAAATACGCTGAAATAATATGTAAAATAGTGTGCATCTTTCTGGGGAAGGGTCCAAAGTTTTTACTGAACTTTCAGGAGTACTGACACTCCAAAATGTCAAGAATCATAGGTTTGGGGAGCATTAGGCTTAGTTCTGGTATTAAATTTCCTGAGATTGGCTATGTGGCCTAAAGAAACCAGTTACCCAGATTAACAGATACAGACTACTCTACATGAAATAGATAAGCAATAAGGATTTACTGTATAGCACAGGGAACTATATTCAATATCTTGTAATAACCTATAATGGAAAAGAATCTGAAAAAAATACATATATAACTGAATCAATTTGGTGTGCACCTGAAACTAACAAAATATAAATTTATATATAATATATTATAATATATATATTATTATAATATATAATTATATAATATAATATATAATATAATAATATATAATAATAATATAATAATATATATTATATATATAATATATAAATATAAATATATATAAATATATATATATATAATATATATATAGTAAATCAACTATACTTCAATTAAAAGAAAAATAATCCAGTTACCTAGTGGCCCTTTCTCCCTGCCCATCCAAATCTTATCTGCCCAGGTCCAGGAGGTACCCCAGGTGAGACAGACACAGGGCCATGTTGAATTGGGAGGGATGTTTACCTGAGCTTGTCCCTCGCTGAGTGGCACGGCAAGGACCCAGACTATTTGCTCTGAGTGACCTGAAAGTCCTTTCTGTCTCAACTCTAGAGGAAAGAGTTGTTTATAAATAGATGAGGGCTTCTGAGTAAACACTCAGAGTCACCTCTCATTCAAAATGCTTTGTAACCTGAAGCTTGTGTGTTTCCCATGGCGCTTCAGTAAATCATCCTCCATTGGGTCTTCAGTTCTACTGATCGGGTTTTATGGTTCTTTCATTCCCCTTCCCCACCCCCCCACCATGCCAGCCAACAGTCACCATCAGAAACATTTAACAGGAGTATGTTCATTTCACATTCTTTTACTGTGACTAGTACACAGTCTGCAGCTCATTTGATATCTTTACTTTATTCTAAAAAATTAAACTTAGGGATTCTGATTTCAAAAATAATTACAGCAGCTAACATTGATCAAGCACTTATGTAGTAAGCATTTTATCGGCCTTATCTCAGCTCCTACTCCCCCAAATCCTCAGGGTAAGTCCTATTATTATCATCCTCATATATAGACAGAGAGACTGAGGCTCAGAGAGGTTAAGGGCTATCTTGGGGTCACATATCTAGTATGTGGTTAGCTGGCATCAAACCTGGGTCTGCCAAGCTCCAAGTCCATGGTTGGGACCGCTATGCTGACCTGTCCCTGCTGGACCATATTACTTTTTAAGTGTCTCCGTTTCATCATTTTCTGCAGAGATCATTCTTCCATCCCTGTGGGTATGAAGACATGGAGTATGGGTCAGCTCCTCTAGCCCAGGATTATATCTTTCAAGGGGATACCAAGGACTGGTTTATAGGAGAGCAGGGCTACGTCTCTAACCTCAGTGGGGAAATGACCCCCAAATTGGACAAACTGCCCTCAAATTCTCTGGATGCCTTGGCTCTGCACCTACTCAGCCTGGTGTAATCAGAGCCTTCCACCTGACCTAGTTTAATTATGATGTGGCTTCAGGAAGGTTCTAACACTTGCTTCTGATGCTTGTATCTTAGTACCTCTGCTATTCTTTGCTGCTTGCCTATATTTTTAACTTTACACCTTGCATTCTGTCAGCTTTTCATGTAGTGAAAATACCCCCATTCACTTGGTGCTGCTCCAGAGGAAGAATCTCTACCATTTTCCACAGACATTGACCCCGGGATGGAGGAGATGTCTGATTTATTAAGGCTCCCATGTGACCCCCTAAGGGTTTTCTTTGAAAACATGTCTTTTTAAAATGGATAACATAGATTTTTAAGAAGTCATATGTTATCTTTCTACCGCATCATAAGGAATTCATTTTTCCTATTTCTTTCCTTGTCTTTATCTACATGTATATAAATTTTACTTAGTCATGGTGATGGCATGCATTCATTTCATGTTTATATTTAATGTAGTGAGTAGGAATTTCACAAGTTACATGTTCAAATATGCAAAGATGATCATTTTATTTTTCTACAACTTAAACTCTATTTTGAGCTCCGTTTATAGCTGATGGCTAAAATGAAGAAACAGACAAACAAAAATCCTACCTAATTTAATCAGTTCTACAAAAACTTAATCATCCAAAGTTTTCCTAAGCCTCTTTTGGGTAAATTCAGTTAATTTAAGATGTTCAACCTCCCTCCTTCCCCCTGGAATTGTGATAAATTCCCAGGGGTCTCACATGGTATCAAGACCTCAGTTGGGGGTGAGGGAGGCTTCTGCTCCTGATTCGTCAAAGTTCAGTTAGGAAAACAGAAATCAAATGTCATACAGGGAATTGGATACATCAGTTATGGAAGGACTGAGAGGCCAAACAGGGGACAGAAAGGAGGGGAGGGATGGTGTAGGTAAGGCCATGGCACTTCCCAGAGCATGCACTTATACCTAACATTCTTATTGCATTTCCAAATCTCTAAGGCATTGTAAAGAAGAAATAAAACTTTAGCTAACATCTCAAAATGTTATTTGGCCACATTTGTATGGGTAAGTATTACAAGAACCTTAACTTACTTAACCATTCCCTTATTGGGTATTTGGATGGCTTTCAGTGTTTTACTACTGATTCAATGGTGGATGTATTTTAAGAAGGTGGCAGAAGATGCCCACCTGACCTTGTGCCTTTATCCCCTTCTGACACCCTAATGTACCTCAGAGCCAGAAGGAAGAGTGGTTTGATGGGCTTCAGCCCTATTCATGGCAAAAGGTGGGCCTTCTGCTTCTTGGCTTCCATTTTGTGCTTCCTCTCCCTACCTGTGGTCTTGGCTTTGTGTCTGTCTCACCCTAGATCCTGACTAGAGATGTGGCATCTTCTTTTCAACGCTGGTCCTTGTCTCACACTATCTCTTTGATTCTTGCCCTCTGGCTGTACCACTCTTGACCATCCTGGGTTACTCCCGCAGAGGGAGGAAGGACATAAGAGGTGGGCTTTAATTTCTAAGGCCCATGTTCCAACCCCAAGCTACAAATGACCTCTCCAAAGTTTATTTTTTTAATTATGTTTAATTTTAAAGTAATTTTAAAAAGGAATATCTGTTCAGTTTAGAAGACATGGAAGACACAAAAACAAATGGAAAAAATTAAAGTTACCCCAAAGTCTGCCACTCAAAGGTAACCACCACAAATTCCACAAGGGAAAGGACTTGGCTGATCTTGTTCATTTCTGTAACTCCAAGGCCCAGGCACGTAGTAAGTGCTCAGTAAATATGCTAAATTAAGTGATAACCTTTCACTTAATTTTTTCCATCTATTTTATACAAATGGAATCATGCTCTACCTACTGTTTTGTAACTTTTTTTTTTTTTGCGTAGCAATGTATCATTAACATTTCCCCAAATCAACAGATGTTCTTTTACATTATTTTAATAGTAGTATGGTATTCAGTTGTAAAAGTGGACTTTAATTAACTTAACGAGTCACTTAATGTAATATGTTTAGGTTTTTTCTGCTAAATTTTTTACTCTTCCAAACAACTTTACAGTCTTATATGTATATGGGTGCACGATTGTCCCAAAGGGCACGTACACATATTTTTAAGGTTTTTGATGCCTTCTGCCTTCTAAGAAGCATGCAAATTTTCAGCACAATGAATTACACTAGAATGCACATTCCATATAGCAAGGATTTTGTCCATTTATTATACCGCAAGGACTCTAGCCTAGAGTAATGCCTAGCACAGATTATGTTCTTAATAAACATTTGTTGAATTTGTTTCCCCGTGTCCTCATCAATAGCATTTACTATTACTTTAACAGGTTTTTTTTTTTTCAGTCTGATGGCAAACACAACAGTTTCCATATTTAAAAATCATAAGCTCATCCTACCTTCTATCCCCAAATATTTAGTAAGTCTGCTGGAGTTGGACCTCAATATTTAAAAACTATTCTCAGAACAAAAGCTAATCAGAAATAAGGTCTTATAGAGCTGTAATCTCTGGATTTAGACTCCGAAGCTCAGGGTGCTATTACCTGAACCTGCTTACAACTCATGTAGAGCCAAGCATCCCATCTCCAGGGGAGATTTCTGCAGGTAAAGGAAGGCAAAGAGATTCACAGCAGCAGCACTCGTATATTTCTCCATGAAGGATTCATCTTTGTTTTCTGTTTTTGTTTTTGTTGTTTTTTTTTTAACACAAAGCTAACTTACTGACCCAGAAAGAAGAGAGTTTTTTATTTTCTTTGAGGATTTGGAATATGTAGGCTGGCATCACTCAACCCCAGGGGAGAAGACAACGGCATAGTGTGGTGACATCACCAGACTTCAAAGGTGTCTTGAAGAAGGATTTGTGTGAGGGGGCGGACCCTGGGGGCTTATTGTGCGTGCGCGTGTGCGTGCGCGCATGTGTGCGTGAGCACTAGTTAGGAGGCAGCCAGGAGCCCAAGCCAAAGAATCGAAGTGGAGCTTTTCTTCTGTATATCCTTGCTCAGCCTGTTGGGCTTTGAGTAGGTAGACCACTGGACACATTGTGAGATGAAAGGAATTTGCATTGATTTCCAGGCCACTTTCATCTGATGCCACAGGACAAAAACAACAACAAAAAATCTAATGGGGCTCCTTTCAATGGAGAAACAAGACTTTGGAAATGCAAATACTCCCAATGTGCTATGCAAAGTAGCCAAGCCAGGGGCCTCACACCTGCCTACCCAGGAAAGGTCTTGATCCACACACAGGAAGCTAGGGTGGGTGGCCCCATCATCAAAGCCAAGAATCTTCCCTTTGAAGAATTTAGAGAAACAAAATGTCAATGGAGAGTCACACATCCAGGAAGCAAACACTATTCAGATATGGGGTGACTGAAACTTTTACTCAAAATATAGGAGGACACGCCCATTCTCTTTTAGATGGTAGAGTTGCTCTGGTTTGAATGTGGTGGGATCCAGGAGTCCCCACATTCTCTTGGTGACACAGCTAAATATTTCTGCCATGGCCTGAGTCCCTGTCCTCACCCTCTCTTGCTTGCTTTGTTGCAGCTGCCTCCTGTCTTCGTGTCTGCGGTCTTCCTTGCTCTAGTCCACTCTTCACACTCTAAACAACTCATCTGACTACATCACTCCCACTTCTGCTTAAAATCCTTCCATAGTGGCTCCCTTTGGTTTTGGGGAGGAAGCATGGTGCCTGAGACTGCTGCTTCCACACCACTGGCTCGTCACTCATCTTATGTCTCCAGGACACAGAGTTTTCCTTCGTAGACCCCCTAGACCTCTTCTTCCTCTAATTTGTTCTTGCTCTTGGCTTCCAAAGAATCTCATTCTTGCATGCATGGGACACAGATACTCAATAAATATTCACTGGATTTGTTTTAAATTTTAGTTTCAACTCCATTTCTAGTACATACGTGCACCCTCTTTAAGATATCTTGAAAACCAAAACTACTAAAATCAACTTATAGCTTGGATCTTGTTACCCATTCCAGCCTCCCTAGAATGTTCCACTCCAAGCCCCTTTCTCTACATTTGACTCCTCCACAGCCCAACTGCCATGCTCATGCTGCCTCTCTGGGTGTTCCTCAGCAGGCCTGTTTTTATAGCATTCTCCCATGCTTGCAGAAGTGCCAGCCACTTGGGGCTGGGGAACCAGAGCCCGCCCACCCCCAGCTTCCATCCCTTGCCAGCTGACAGTAAACTGCCTCCTCGCTACTGTCTATTTCAGACAGTGCAGCATTGTCTCGGCCCACTATCAGTCCTGTAAACAGACTCCTTCCACCTACTCTAGCTGCTCAGCCATGGTGGTGCTGAGTGAAGGATGATGAGGGAAGAGTTTGAGGAGGACCTGCCAGGGGCAGGAGGGAGAGAGAACCAGAATGTCACAGTCCATCTATCTCTCCCTTCCCCATCACCCCTGCCACGACCATTCTTCAGATGAGGAGGCTGAAGTGACTACCGTTAAGTGACTCTTCAGTGAAGTTGTGGAAGGGAAAACACAAAATGAGGACTGTAGGCTGCCGAGAAATGGGAAAAGTAGAGGTGGGGTCGTGAATTTTCCTCAGACATAAACCTCTGACTTTACTATAATCTGGCACATATTTTTTTTCAAGAGTGAAACTTCGCTGCTTCCAAAAGATCCAGAATGAGAGTCATATTTAATAGAATCACAGCAAATTGATTGTTTTCAAAACTGTGGGATAGACTCATCAGTTCTTCATGCTGCACTGCCCTGAGGACAGGGTCTGCGTCTGGCCAGTTCTTCCCTGTATCTCTGGATGCTGGCGCAATTCCTGGGACAAATTTCTTGGATGAATGAGCCCTGAGCCCCTTCTTTGAGAACTTACTCTATCCCCAGATTTATGTTAGGTGTTAAGAGGAATAAAAAAGAAGTAAATATTGTTTATTCCCTCTTTCATCTTTCTGTTTGGTTGTAAAAGATCTGCCACTAACCAGCTTTGTGACTGAAGGCAAGTTGCTCAACCCCTCTGAGCCTGTTTTCTCTTCTTTCCTCCTTCAGAAAACAGGGAAAAAAACAGTACCGACTTTGAAGATTTGTTGTGGAGCTTGATTGAAGTCAAGTATTTAAAGCAACTGGCACATCTTACGAGTTGCTCAATAAAGTGTAATTAATAGTTCAATCAGTGTCAAATATTGGCTGTCCAGAATTCAGTCATTTTTGACAACTGAACTTTCTTAGAAGCCCTGGGTCTGTCCATTAAATTCCATTTAGCCAATCTGTATGCAAAGCTTTCTTGGATACTAAAGTCTTCCCTGCCTTTTAAGACCTCCGTTGGATTCAGAGTCAGCGTTACGAGGGATCCATGCAGTTTAATGAATGGATGAGATGTGTAAGATTGATTGTCCGTTCACTAAATGGTCCCAGATTGCCTGGACCTTTTGTTTTGGTTTTCATAGGTTCATTGGTCTCTTCTCTTGCTGACAGATTGTCCTCTCTTACTTCTTCGAGTTGTCAGTTTGCCAGCTCTAGGGATCAGTGCCTTCCTCTGATTTGCTGTGGGCTTGAGAACGAGATAACCAACCCCATTAAAAGTGTGAGTAAACCAAGAGCAGAGAGGCTTTGAACGAGGACTGGAGAGGCTGTCTCCTTTATCACAAACCTTTGCGTCCTCTCTTTTGACTTCTCAGAGATCTCCTGACTCTTTGTGCGTTCTCATCAATGAGATCATACTGCACAGGCATGTAAGTTCTTGGCATATGTGGGCACTCAATAAAATTTATCAACTAAGTGAATGAAGGAGCAAGAAAACAAAATCATACAGATATAATACACCGTAAACTTAAGGGGTGTGCTTGGAGGGAAAGGATGAGGTGAGGGAGTGTAGAGTGAGATGAGTTTGCTATGTTGGCAGAGACAAATTGAGCTGTCTTAGAAGAAAGGAAATATGGTGGGTGAGGGTAAAGCTGGTATCATGCAGGGGTACAGAAAAGAGGGATGGACGCTCCCCTGTCCCTGCTACCTCCCTAGGCTTGCTTTTTCCCCAGACGGATGTGAGTACTATGCTGTAGTCACACTGACCTTCTTTTTGCTCCATGAGCACGCCAAGCTTGTTGTTTTGCCGTTTCCCTCATGGACTTTGCACTAGGAGCTGCCTCTGCCTGGAATGTTCTTCCTCTTGATTCTTGTATGGCTGTATCCTTATCATTCAGATCTCAGTTTAAATTTCTTCTCAAAGAAGTCACCTACTGCTACCCACCCAGTCATTCTTTATCACACCGTCCTATTTTTATTCCCTGCAGAGCCCTAATTATTTTCACAAGTAATCTTGACCAAATACTTGTCTCTCTTCCATCTTCCTCCACTCTCACCATGAGAGCAGAGACCTTTCCTACTTTGTTCACTGCTGTATCTCAGAATCTTTATTGGCAATAAAATTTGTTGCAGGGTTGAGTGAATGATGAATGTGAATGAATGACTAGTCAGGGAGAGAAACATGAAAAGGGATGATTATGGCGTGGTGTGGCAGGTGCTAGAAAAGAGTACAAAATGCTATGGGATGCCTGAGAAGAGAACAACCAGTTCTGACGAGGAATTGGGGAAAATTCTTAAGAGTTGGATCCCCAAAGATAATGAAAGTTCACCAATCCAAAAAGATAAGGTGGAAAGGGACATTTTCCATCTTCTTTCCTGCCTGCTGGCCAAGTGGCCCTGTGTTCAATTCACAGACAACTAAAGACATGAGAGAAGAACATTTTTTTAAAATAAATTTATTTTATGTCTTTATTTTTGTCTGTGTTAGGTCTTTGTTGCTGCGTGCGGGCTTTCTCTAGTTGTGGCGAGCAGGGGCTACTCTTTGTTGCAGTGCATGGGCTTCTCATTGCGGTGGCTTCTCTTGTTGCAGAGCACAGGCTCTAGGTGCGTGGGCTTCAGTCGTTGTGGCATGCAGGCTCAGTAGTTGTGGCTCACGGGCTCTAGAGTGCAGGCTCAGTAGTTGTGGCTCACGGGCTCTAGAGTGCAGGCTCAGTAGTTGTGGCTCACGGGCTCTAGAGTGCAGGCTCAGTAGTTGTGGCTCACGGGCTCTAGAGTGCAGGCTCAGTAGTTGTGGCTCAGTCGTTGTGGCATGCAGGCTCAGTAGTTGTGGCTCACGGGCTCTAGAGTGCAGGCTCAGTAGTTGTGGCTCACGGGCTTAGTTGCTCCGCGGCATGTGGGAGCTTCCTGGACCAGGGCTCAAACCCATGTCCCCTGCGTTGGCAGGCATATTCTTAACCACTGTGCCACCAGGGAAACCCGAGAAGAACATTTTTGCACTTACGATGCCACGTCTCTGATGTCCCACACATGTTAAGACAGTATCTGTGCTGAATCTACCAGACGTGCCTGCTTTCTAGAGGCCTAAACCAGAGACTTTTCTCCTCAAGTCTTCTTGAGATTGGATGAAAGATGCTCCTTAATTTATAGAAAAACAGAACATGCTTTAATTTCCTAAAGTGCCTCACAATTCACTTGTTCAGGAATTCCGTAGCTCTGAAAGAGGGCAACATGGGCACTCTTGAAGACAAGAAAATGGGGGTGCAGTGGGTTAGTATTAGGAGTCAGAAGCTGAGTTAAGTAAGTACCTTTGCATGTCTGCCTTTCACTGTGTGCTACAAATGTCTGACATTGTCCAACCATTGAAAGGTCTCTTTCATATTTGCTACTGCTGATTGACCCCCTGATCTGACCCAAAGGTCAGATTCTTCCATGAGAATTTGAACTAAGTTCCAGAGGGTAATTGATATTTGCACTGAAAGATCCTGATAGAGACATTGAGACAGGCAGCCATGTTAGGCTACGAGGAAGGTGAGTGATGGGAAAGGGAGAGAAGAGAAGGTGCAGCCCCCTCCTGAAGGCATGGAGGGAGCGGCTGAGTCCCTAGGCTTGCAGTTCTAGTCCTGGGAGACCTGGTTATACTGTGGTTCCTGGTGTTCTACATCAGTGAAATAGAAATAACCCTTTCTTCAGGGAACAGGGACAGATTTGGGGTTAAGACCCTAAATGGGTGATTGGATATGATTTTTTAAAATTTGTGCATCCTTAATAAAGGCAAAAATGGTCTTGCAGATGGTAGTAGGTGTTAAGGCCTTTACTGCTACAACTCTCATTTGGGATTCCAGCGTGCGTGTGTGTGCGTGTGTGTGTGTGTGTGTGTGAGTGTGAGAGACAGAGAGAGAGAGAGAGAAAGATCAGACAGAATCTCCCTAGAACTAAGTCTATCCTCTTGGATCTTAGTGTACAGGTGGGGACTGGGCAGGAGTCATAGTGGCAGGAGAGAAAGGGAGCTATTTAAGAAAAATGTTCCCCCAGATATCCACCTCTAGTAAGGAAAGGTTGTTGTGTAGAGTGGTGGATCAAAACCACCTATGAAAATAAGTCAATGCCCACTTGGCCCAGACTTGGGGAAACACACACACACATATACCAACAAGCTGTAGGCTCATGATCAGGCTACAAATCCAGCCACCTGGTTGTTTCCTCTCTTTGCATTTGCCTGGCAAATCCTCATCATTCTGGGAACGGCCTGTATTAGTCACAGTTCTCCAGAGAAACATAACCAACAGGATATGTATTTATATTTTTATTTTTCTATCTACATCTATATTGCTCTTTCTTTTCCCCCCTCCGTTAGATAGATAGATAGATTGATAGATAGATAGATTGATAGATAGGGATTTATTTGAAGGAATTGGCTCATGTGCTTGTGGGGTCTGTCAAATCCAAAATCTGGAGGGCAGGATGGCAGGCTGGAGACCCAGAGAAGAGCTGATGTTGCAGTTGTGAGTCCAAAGGTAGCCTGGAGGCAGAATTCCTTCTTTCTTAGGGGGACCTCAGTCTTTTCTCTTAAGGCCTTTAACTAAATGGATGTGGATGAGGCCCATCCACATTATGGAAGGTGATCTGTTTTATTCAAAGTCCTCTGATTTAAATGTTAATAACCTCTAAAAAAATAGTTTCATAGCAACATCTAGACTGGTATTTGAACAAAAACTGGGTACCATAGCCTAGCCAAGTTGACACAGAAAATTAACCATCACAGGGGCAAACTGGGTTTATTATAAAAGCCCTTCTCTGCAAGGTACATTCTTGCTTACAAAACATGTACTCACCTATGATCACATCTGATCCTCAGAACATCTCTGTCGGGAGGAATATTAACTTCTCTATTTTATAGTTGAGAAAATGGAGGTCCAGCGATTAGATTGTATAGCTGATAAATAGCAGAGAGGGGATTCCAGCCCAGGCTGTCTGGCTCAGATCTGTGTGTTCTAACTCTATCACACTCCCTACAACTGGGTGCATGATGTTACTCTCCTGTCATTCCCTGCTGGTCATATTGCTTACATGACCTCAGAGGGACTTGCAGGAATTGGCTAAGAAAGCGGCGTGGTTTTCATTTTTCAGTTCTGTCTCGTGACCAGTGTCAATGGACCCCTCTGGGGCAGGACCCAGGAGTGCAACACATGTGTCTGTGTTGGAGTAAGCACGAGCATAGGTGCCCTTCCATCCCAGCTACAACTGCCTCTCCCCTGCCATCTCACAGCTTGGCCCTCTGCTCTCAATAGGAGGAGGCTCCTGCCCTCTTCCTACCACCAGACCTGGGGAGTGCACCTCCCTTTCTGAGCCTGAATCTCCTCCCACCCCTCAACCAGAGGCCCAGCAGCAGGATTGGCCTTCTGCTTTGGCCTGTGTCCGGAGCTCCTGGGTCCACAGCACCCTGAGAATGCTGGGCCCATATGGTCCTCCCCAGGTGGTGGTGTGGACAGGCCCTGCAGTCTGGTGGCATCTGTAGGCTTTGGAAAGGCCAGGCCATCCTCCTGCCAGGACCAATGGGACTCCTTTCTTCTCACCTTGGATGCCCCATGTGATGGAGCAAGTTTTGATTGGAGGATGAAATAGGAGGGAAATAAGAGGTCTTCAGAGATGGAAGTGACCACTCAAGTGCTTCTCCAAACCTGCCTGTCTCCCCTTTTACTCCATGTTTGGGGAACTGACCTGAGTTTAAGAGATGAGAAAACGTTTGTTTTCACCATTTCAGGTCTTATTTGCAAATAGTGCTAGGATCCCGAGATTCCTCCCACCTGGCACCTGAAAGAGGGGTAGAGAGGCACAGCTGAGCACAAGCCTCTCCGAGTTCAAAATGGTCCTGGGGAAAGACGAAAGATGAGCGAAGAGCCTTCTGAAGAAGGGTCACCTGGGGAATAGGATGTGTGGCCTTCTAATTTCTGAAGGCCTGTTAGGTAGCCTGGCAGTCTTGCTCGGTGCGTCCAAGAGAGCAGAAATGGGGCTTGGTCAGGAGGCAGGATCGGTTCCGTGCTGGAAAGAACATGCTCCCAGTCAGAGCTCTAAAAGGGAGAAGGCACTAAGCTTTGCCTTGGGAGACTGCGAGCGCGCCATGGAGAGAGGTGTTCAAAGCTGGACAGCTCCTTGTCCAAAGGATTCCGGGTTTTAGTGAAAGGCTGAAGTAGGTGCCCTAGGGCATTTTCCGACTTAGGTTCTCCAGTCGTGCGGGTCTACATTAAAGTGCCAGGTAAATCTGTCCCGCAGAAGAATGGTACCAGCGGAGAAACCAGATGACTCTCTCTGGCTCCCGGGACCCCATCTTCTAGTAGCAGCAGCTCCAGAGAAACCCCTGCCTCCCCGTCTGGTCCCTTAGCCTGGGAAGGGGCTCGGGACCCTGGAAGGGGACCGGAATGGCGAGGTCACCCATTGGCTGTGAGGCGCCATGTGAATGGTGCTGGTTGGTTGGAGGGAGGGAGGAGGAGGCGGTTTCCCGGGTAACGGGAGGGCAAGGAGCGGCTGCAGCAGCGGCGGCGGCCGCGGCTGAGGAGCGCGGTCCGGAGCGCGGTGCGAGACCTGCTGGAGGCGGCGGCTCCGCAAAGCCGCGTGGGCGCAGGTAGGAGCTCCCAGCGCCGTCCCCCCAGGGTCGGGCTGGGCCGGGCTGCCCGGCGCCTGGACCAACCGGGGGAAAGTTTGCCGCCCAACGGGACGAGCAGGGAGGAGAGGACTTGCGGATGCTCTGTGCTGGGCTCTGGGGACCGGGCAGGGCGGGGACTGCGGGCGGGGAGAGGGCTGGCCCCGCACGGAGCGGCGCGGGGGCCACACCGACACCCCGGGACCCTGCTGGAGGGCCGGGGCCTCCTCGGACGTGTGGCCGCAGCACAGAGACCCAGCGGGCGGACGCGCAGCGACCGACGCACGCCGACGGCTGGCGGGCCCTTGTTCAGAGATGCGGCGGCAAAGTCTTCCCCGGCAGATGTGGGCTGGGGCGCGCGGCGCGGTGCTCCGAGGTGGTTCTGCGAGCTCCGGGGCGCACTTTCCCCTGCCTCGGGCTACGCTGCACACGCCCCCATGCAGAGTGGGTGTGTTTCTCTCTGGTGTGCGTGCCTGAGGCTGGGTGTATCTTCTTGTGCGTGTTCTTGTGTTCCTGATGTCTTCTGTTTGTGTGTCTCTGTGCGTGATTCTCCCTCTGTGTGATTGGATCTCTGGGTGTATCCTCACGTCTGGGCCCTTCTGTGTTTGCTGTTGGCGTGGGTGTCTGTGAACGCCCTCTCCGGGTGCTTGTGTCTGAGTATCTGTTTGTGGATCCTTCTGTCGGCGTCTCCGTGTATTTTCGGTGTTTGTGTGTGTCTCTTTTCTCTGTGTGCCTGTCTGTGTATCTAAGAGTATGTGTGTGTTTTCTGTCTGTGCCTCTGTTTTATAGGTAGGTCTGGTACCTGTCTGCGCGTGTCCCTCTCTGGGTGGGTGTGCATCCTCGTGTGTGATCTAAGCTTCTGTAGGTATGTGTGTGTAAGTCTGCGTATGTGTTTATGTCTGGACCTCTGCGAGTGTCTACTATGCCTGTGTCAGTCTGTGTCCGAGTCTCTTCACTGTGTCCATATCCGTGTGTGTGTGTGTGTGTGTGTGTGTGATTGTAGGTGGATCCGAGCCGAGGGCAGCTAGGCCGGGCCTCCAGTTTCCCTGTCGCTCTCTCCCACGCTCCGGGGAGCCGCGGGCGGCGGGGCGAGGGCGAGGGCGGCGGGCTGGGAGGGGGAGCCACGGCGCCTCGCGGGTGTGCGCTCCGCTGAGCCGGCTCCTTTCTTGCCGGCAAAGGGACCCCAGCGGCAGAGGCAGCAGCAGCAGCCCGCGCCGCCCAGCTGGGGCCCTAGTGACTTATTTTTGTGTGTGATCCTTTCTTTTCTTCAGGGAAGAGGCGGGAGCACGCTCCGCTCCCTAGTCGTGCGCAAATAAAGGCGCCGGGGTTGGCGGCTGGGTCAGCCCTCCCCGGCAGCTTAGCAGAAGTGGCCGACTTGGCGGGCTCCTTCTGGGAGGAAAAAAAGAACACCCCCCACCCCGCAAAAGAAAAAAAAAAAAAACCAGCCCGGAAACCACTATGCCTCCTTGGCTCTCTTTCTTACATCTTATGTAACTTATTGATTGATTGATTAATGAAAGACTTGATGGCCAAGAAGCTCCTCCGTTTACCCTGTTGGCACCGAAGACATTAAAAACGCTGTGTTGGTGATGAGTGTTAATTAGACCATTCCAAAGACGGATGCACCCCTGTTTCAGAAGCTTAACTCCAGTTAAAAGATGAAGCAGGGCAGGCTGCCCTTTCTCACCCCGATAACCTTTAATACAGGTTTAGAACTAGTTTCCCCAGTCTTGGAGCCAGCTGGGGAGAGGGAGAAGAGTAAGAGGCCAAAGGGACTTTGTCCAATTTTGAAAACTTTGGAGAATAAGAAGGCTGTTTTACCAAAACATATGAAATGGCTTCACAATACCTGGGCAGAGGAAGGGGTGCATTGTACCTGGGAGGGACTGGCCTGTGGCTTGTCTGGCACCTGGCATCCCAAATTGGCCTTTTCTGGGAAATGGAGTTTTATTGCAGGAAGGGACCTCACTGGGCCTCTGGAAAGGGTGCCTCTATATCTGAGACTAGACCCTTGCCTGGCTCCCCGTGTCCTGGGCTGTGCCTCCAAACCAGTCTTTAAAATTTTTTCCCCTGGGGATTTGCCCAGAAGGCAGGGAGGATTTGGACACATGTGGAGTGGGAAGTTGAAGGCTTATGGAGACTGTGTTTGACTAAGTAGGAGGAAGCCCACTCCGTATGCTCGGAATATCTTCAGTATGGCTGGACTTGTCTTCTGGACTTTAAGGAGGAGCTGGGGCTTGCCCACAATGACCCCCCGACCCCTCTTATGGTCCAGTCTGGTCCAGTCTTCTTTCTCCCCTTTCCCTTGCACTGCTCCTGGCTGACTTAGGGCATGGAGAGGAGAAGCTGCTGCTATGTTGCTGCATTTAGGAATCAATCCAGCAAACATTGACTTCTCCACCATCCAGTAAAATATTCTGTTAATCCTGCCGTTCAGCTCTTTTTTTTAAATTCAAGTGTGTTTAAAAACTTGCTGAGATTTCTCTGGGCAGTAAGAAATCAGAACTTTTACATCAGGATTTCCTCTCGTGAAGTCTGCCCTTCCCAATCAGGAAACTGATTGGATATGGCAGCGAGCTGAGAGCAGCATCCTTGCTTCTCCCCTTTCTTGGGGACCCCCTCCCTACCCTGGCTCCAGCACAGGGACAGCGACAGCCCCAGAACTGGTGGAGACTGACTCCCAGAAAAAAAACAAAAGGCTCACAGGAGGTGTTGAACATCCTCCCACTTCCCGTTGACGGGGAGGTATTTCTGTGGCGAGAACGTCTGTCCCCATGTGCACTTGGGGTGTGTGCACCAGCTGGCATGATGGGAGGTGACAGGGTCTCACCCGGGAGAGAGCTAGGGTCTGGTGCAGAGTGCAGAGCTGTTCTCAGAAATGAGAGATCTCAGAGCAGAGAACGAAGCGGCTGCTCTGGAGAAGGCCCGTCCAAGTAGGAGACCCTTTTGGCAGTGGCTTTTTTTCTTTTATTATTATTCATGAGGAGAGCCAGGAGCTGTAAAAAGTGTGGACTCCGGACTCAGGCTGCTTGTGAAAAGCCAAATAACAGTGATCCTGCCAGAGAGGCATGGCTATGAGCAAGGCCTTTGCAGTCAGACGTGGGTTGAAATCCCAGCCCCACAACTTCTTAGCTGTGTGACGTTAGGCAAGTTACTTGACCTTCCTCCTCATCAGTTGTCTCATCTCTAACCCAAGGTTAAGAATCCCTAATCAGAGCACGATAACTGACACGTAGCAAGCCCCTGATAGAGACTGGTTGAATGAATGAAAATGTAAGGCAGTAAACAGTGCCTGGCATAGAGCAGGCATTCAGTACGTGTTAGCAATTGTTATCTTTTGATCACCTGCTGTCAATAGGTGATCTTGATCTTTCCACTCCCATGTGCTATCATTATCCCCGCTTTATAGATGAGAACACTGAGGCTCAGGGAGGTTAAGTTCCTTGCTCAAGGTCACACGGTGAGTTAAGTTTCAGAGTTGAGATTCAAACCTAGATCTGTCTGAGTCCTCTAGTTTGAGGTCTCAGTTTAGATTCAGCAAAGGGTAATATTGGAGCCAGTTTGCCAGAGTTTATTTGCATTGCAATCTGGAGCTAAAAAGAATGGATCTGAGAGTTTTCACCTCTGCCAGGGATCCCCTGAAGGGGCTGTGGAGATGGTGGTGGGCAACCAGAGGGCTTTCTCTGGAAGCTCAGCTATTTCCTGGGCCAGCAGAGGGCTTCACTGATGCTGCGTCTTAGATCTGTCACCCATGGGTGTACGAGATGCCTGTCTTCTGGATATTCTGCTCTCATGGATGCTTGCCAAATTCAGAAAGTCAGATTTGTGATTTGGGCATTTACTTGGTGAAATCTTCTCTGGCCGAGTGTTTCATGTGGTGTGGGACAAACCTTCAACCTTTCTGTAGCTTCTCTCCCAGGAGAAGCTGTTCTCTTCCTCCTCACAAACCCTTCGTGGCTGAGTCTCTCATCCGCCTTTTAACCTGCTTTGGCACTGAGCTGTGCGGAAGCCTTTTGTGACAGGGGGTGGCTTCGGCCTCATTCCAAAGTAGCCACCGGTCAGGACAGCTGCAAGGGAGGGTCTGAGAGCTTCTGTCTGATGCCCGCTGTGGCCGGATCTGGCCACAGCTCTCCCGGAGGCTGGCGCGGCCTGAATTGTAGAATGGCTAGTGCGTTGATTAGAAACGCTGGCAAGAGACTAGTGCCTTTTAGTAAAGAGCTTTTCCCCCTTTTTTCTTTCTTTTCTGGTGGTGCTGGTGCTATGGGAAAAGGCTTTCATAATTGTTTATTGGTGCATCTTCTTGGGGATTCTCCCGTATGTTCCCACCCCTCGGATCATTCGTGGAAGGTGCATCCCGTGTGAAATGTTTTCCTTGGTGCAGAGGTCCCTCCTCTCTCCTCCCTCCCTGTCCCTCTGAGCTTCTGTGACGTCAGCCCGGAGGTGACTGGGTGCCTTCTCTGCCTGCAGGTTCTGAGGCAGGGAATGCAGCTCTGTTGCACAGTTGCCTTCCAGCCCTCAGATGATCTAGGCTGCTCTTTTCACTTCCCCAGTGGATCCTGTTGTCTCACCTGCCACATGCTGCTTTTGCAGCTGTATTTGGGGGGAAAATGTTGATGGCTTTTTGCTTCAGAGACCATTGCTTCCCTGTCTTATCTATCATACCTGGGTGCCTTATTCTTTGATGATGATACACCCCACGTGGGTTCGAGAGAGAACTCATTTCTGTCTCTGGTGTGCATATTTGAAGAACAGGGTCCCCTGTGTGTCTCTTCCCAGTGGGGGTGGGGAACCTGTGCGGCCCCCGGGTGCTTGTCCAGGGATGCGCTCCAAACATGGCGAGGCCTGGAGGAAGATCGATGGCTGCTGCTGGGTTTGGGCTCCAGATGGTGGGCAGGGAAGCTTAAGTCTGTCCTCCTCCACACAAGGCAACTCTGACCATTGAACATTTTCCCCTCAGGTATGAGTCTTCCTCCAAGGAGCAAGATGACAGCCCAGGAAGGGAGCAACCTCGGTGATGAACGCTCGCAGGAACTGTGAGGGGCGGCTTGGCGAGCAGCTTTGTGGTGATTTATGGGAGTCAGGGGCTGCCGGAGAGGGATGTGGATGCTATCAGCTCGGTGGATTAAATGCCCATTTCCATTGTTATTGACATATAAATTATCAGTGCCAAGGAGACTGTGAGGGGAAGGATTTCTGGGGCAGTGATGTGGCACATGCCCCAGGATATGGACTCGTCTTTGCCCAAATCTGTCCTCTGGGCTCTCAGGAAGCCAGCATTGGAACTGAAATAAAACCCCAAGTCCCAGCTCTCAGGATGCCGGCAGCAGCCGCCTTCATTGCTAAAGCAGCCATGGCGAGAGAGGTTCCCGAGTGGATTTTAAGAAGTCGGGAAGACCTTTGAAAAGGTAGTGTGGATTTCCTCAGCTGGCAGGAGCCGTGTCAGGCCACGTGCATGCATCACTTTTGCCTGGGTTCTTTTATTCCTCTGTGGATTTGGAAGCATCGCTGAAGGAGAGAGGGGATCTTATTCCTGGGAAATGGAATCGGCTTCTGAGTCCAGCCAACAGCAGAAGAGAAAACTGGTAACCCACGGGCTGGAAGATCAAAAGAGGGTAAGTGAGAACTTTGTTGCTCGGTTTATGGTGCCAGAATTGCTAAGCATGATTCAGAGCGCCCAGGTGGTCGATCGCATTGTTGTTGTTGTCATTGATTATGCTGGTTTGTCTTTCTCTGGTTAAGGAGGTGGGATGGTGGCTCTTGATTTGCCAGGTCCTAGTGCTGGACTTGAAGCCTTGACTTGTTGGGCAAGGGGAGAGAGAAAGAAGGGGAAAAAAAAATCAGAAAGGCAAAGATTTATAAGCCTTAGCTCAGGGAGTTGACACAAAGTGTTGGTGTTCTATAAGTCAAATATGAGCTTATTTGTACTGAAGCCCCCCTTTGGGATTTATACACTGTTAGCACCTTTTGGAAATGGTACTCTTGACAGCGGTGGTTTCATTTGAGTTATTCACCATGTGGTCTGCTGGCTCTTGTGTTTATGGATCAAAACCATATTCTACTCCACTCTTTGGCCGCATCTGTGAGAATGTCAAAGCCATTTAAAAAGGCCCGTTGAGTGTAGGTCATTTGCTGTCATTGGTCTGAAAGCTGCAGTCACCCAGGCCTTGTGTCTTGCAGTTAAAGTTCAACTTGTCTTCAAAAGCCAAATGTGGTCGAGAGTAGCATTGAGTGGCGAGTTTTCCTGTGTTTCCTCATTCCCAGGGGAATTTCTAGGACCAGGGGTGGCCAGGGTTAAATACAACTCAAGCAGAGTCAGGGTCTATGTTAATCTGAAAATAATTTCTGATGTTTCCTTTGAAATGTTGTGGATGGTTGAAAAACTTCTGGTATTCTCTTCATGTGGAGTGGAGTATCCCTTCTCTTCATGAGTCTCAAAGATCATCTCTTCCTGGTGTGAAATATCTATGGAGGTGAAAACTAGACTTACACCTCTTCCCTGTACTTTTCAATGGCTGTGTGTGTGTGTGTGTGTGTGTGTGTGTGTGTGTGTGTGTGTGTAAAGGATTTAGTATGGGGCTTTGCTCTGACCTTCAAAAAATAAACATAAATGGAAACAAACCATATTTTAAAAACAGTTAATTACTCTATTTCTAAAAAAAGTTTCCACTCTTTAAGCTGCACTCACCATAATGTGGGAAGAATGCCCACTATCTTAGGCACCTAGATAAGTGAAATTTGTTTTGTGTTCTTTAATTTATCCAGTGTATAACCTGCTAGACCTGTCTGCTCCTATTTCTACGGGAGCTTTCTGAGAGATGGGAGGAAAACCGGTAATTGTTGCGAACAGATCCTAGGATTGACTGCGTTTTACTAAGTATAAAGCCAAGTTTGATATCCAGACACTTTAGTGGAGGAACATTTGGGACCTCTGACACTGCAGAATATTTTAATTGGGCTGGTACACCGAGATAATATGCAATTATGACAGCCTCTCCTTGGTTAGGTATGGATATCTGCATTTCCCATCTGTTCTTGGCTCTGGCTGTGTTGGGTCCACATGTACTATGGAGCCTCTGGAAGTAGAATATAACCCCAAGTGAGGCTCCGCGGCAGCTGGGTTAACATCAATTGGTCATGCTCAGCTGACATTCATTTTAACTTGAACTCTAGCTGTCATGGCGATTATTAAATTTATAATGATATATGTAAGATCCGTTTTAATGACTCTCCGTGCTTGAATGAGCTCTCACTTGTGCTGGCAAAATAAGGCTTAATAGAGTATTACATTTCATCTCCTACTGAATTTTCCAGGCAGTGGTTGAAACTTTGCTGAGGAGGAATTAGATTGCTTTTTCTGATAGGCATTGTGATTATAGTTCCATATCGCTCGAGTACAGTTTTGGGTACTCTTGTAGAAATATCGCCACTGCAACAGCTTCTTTTGGCGGCAGCAGCTTCTGTTGGTGTGTGCATGTGTGTGTTTGTGGGTAAACACGCACCCCATTTGTGTCAAGTGTGAAGCTGAACAAGCCTCCCGGCACACAGCCTGGAATGTCTTGTCCCCGGAGCTGAAAGGCGACTCTCCAGTGTTTTGGCTCAGATATCTCGGGTGAGCTGAAAACCCCTCTTCAGGGGGGATTGGCTGAAACTCCAACAAAGGCACAATCAAGGCATCCGTTGGGGAGCTGGGAAATCTCCATCAGCATGCTTAAGTTACCATGCGTTCACTGGCACCAGATCCTTGTGGCATTGCTGTCAGTGAGCGCGCGCGCGTGTGTGTGTGTGTGTGTGTGTGTGTGTGTGTTATCCAGGGAAGGACAATTGTGGGTAGCTGCGGAGACAAGGCAGAGAGTGGCCCGCTTCATTTTGCTATATTTCTTGCTGTCCAGAGCAGCAAAGCCATTTTCTTTAAGGTTTGGTAGGTTTCATGCACCTTGCTGTAACTTGGCCCTTTTTTTGGTTTTCATACAGATAGAGTGCCTTGTTGAGGGCTCCTCTAGGATCTGGCTCTTTGAGGGTATTTGCCTGTGCTTTCTGCGGTGAAGAGTGCCATGAGCTGTGGAACCAGAGAGCTGGGTTCAAATTCCAATTGTGCTGTGTGACTCTGAGAAAGCTACTTAAACTCTCTGACTATTAGATTCTACATTTTCCAAGAGGACAGTAGTATTCAATTATAGGGATACTGTTAAGATTAACTGAAGTAAAGCTGGTAAGGACTTTGGTGATTGGTAATTATTTAAGAAATGTTCTGTATATTCTTGGGACAATTTGCAATGTGGTATTTCTTATTTTCCTTTTGTTCTTAGAGGGCTACGTGTGATTTTTTTTAAATCTTTAAAAAAATACTAAAGGAATACACACTCATTACACATTTAAACATTAAAGAAGAATTCAGAGCGTAAATTCCTCTTTTCTCTAGTTTTATCCAGCAGTGACTGCTATTAACAGTTTGATATATAGCATTCCTGACTACTCTTGGTTTGTGTTTCTTAATAAAAGGAAATCATACTGAACATATTTTTAAGAACCTTGTTTTTCCACTTAATATAGTGTGGATATCTGTCTGAGTCATTACATACACACCTACCTCATGACTTTTAATGACTAGTGAGAGTTCCATTATAGAGTGTGCCAAAATTTATTTAACTAATCCCTTGTATGTACAGTTAGGATGTTTCCAGGTTTTGGTTCTTGCTCTGTGATTTTTTTTTTTTTTTTTGGTATTACAAAATTCCTTTGTTCATCTATTCAGCAAGTATTTATGAAGTGCCTTCCATGTGCCAAGTCCTGTTCTTGGGGCTGGGTATCAACTAGACAGACATGATCGCTTTCTTCCTGAAGTTTACATTCTAGACCAGCGCTTTCCATCCAGCTTTCTGCAATGATGGAAATGTTCCATTCATGAACTGTGCACGTCAGTAGCCACTAGTCATATCTGGCCACGGAGCACTTGAAATGTGGCTAATATGACTGAGGACCTCATTTAGTTTAAATTGGGAATTCCCTGGCTGTCCAGTGGTTAGGACTCTGCACTTCCACTACAGCAGGCATGGGTTCGATCCCTGGTCGGAGAACTAAGATCCCGAATGCTGCACGGTGTGGCCAAAGAAAAAGAGTTTGTTCTCATTTAGTTTAAATTAATTTAAGCTTAAATAGACTAGTTGGCTACAGTGTTGGACAGTGCCTCTCTCGACAGCTACATCATCTATTTGCAGACAGTGGCCTACGTGCTAAAGAAAATAAATCGGCCTGGGTAGTGTCATGGGTGTGGCAAGGGTAAACTTCATACTTATAATTATTTCTTAATTTTTTTTTAATTGAGGTGTGACTTACATTCAGTAAAGTTCATGCTTCTTAAGTTTACAGCGTGATAAAGTTTTTTTAATCTCTATTACACCTGTGCAGCCACCACACAGATCAAGATATAGACCATTTCTTGACCCCAAGAGGGTGTGTTGTAGCTGGGTATAAGGGATGCCCCCCTAGGGAAGTGGCTTTTGAGCAGAGACCTCAGTGATGAGCAGCAGCTGGCCATGGGGAGATCAGATGGCAGACTTCAGATGTGAACGTGCCCACACTCACCCCGCAGCAGGGAGGGGTGCCATTCAGAACTCCCCCTTGGGGGACTTATCTTGGTGTCACTTATGGACAGTAGCTCCCCATGCCTCCCTACCACTTGTCAAATTCAAATTCTGTGCTGACGTCAGGAAAAATCCAGAGAGGCATGGGGCTGCAAATTGCCACGGAGAGAGATTCAGTGAGGTAGGTATTGTTCAGTGCTGTAAGAACCCACTTAACTAGCACAGATGGGAGAAGTAAAGTTTCCCTGACAGACACCTATTGATCAGTCAAGGGAATGACTTTTTGATTGATTTTTCTCTCTACTCCTCCTTAGAAGTTTGTCCTTCACAGACGGAGCTTTCCCACAGAGGAAGAACATAAAATAAGAATTGTTCAGGGGTTTTTAAGATACTTGATAACTGCGTGGTGACAAAGATGGCTTAGTCTGGGCTGCCAGCTTCTCAGCCTGAAAGACTTCCTGGGGACAGTTTTTTTAAATGACTTTGGAGAGAGTGAAATTGGACTTTGTATAATTAAAATTTCCCGGGTTGGCTGAACGGCTCTGGGTTGCCAAATGCTGCCCTACAAAGTGGAAGATATTATCATGCTTGCCCTGTCATCCTCTCCCCTTCATTTTTCTTACTGGCATCCCTGACTTTCCCGTCACGTGGTTGCAGCTCAGAATAATTTTACCTTCTCTACCACCCGCTAAGTCCTCTACCTTTTCATCCTATCATCAGTCCCACTTGCTCCTGTGCTACATTGTACCTGCAGCTGTCTCTTCTTTCTGGTCCTACTGCCACCACCTTCATTTCAGGTCCAGGAATTCTTGCTTGGCTGGTGGCATAGCCTCCTGGCTGGCTCTCTTGTTTCCATTTCTCCTTTAGACCATCCTCCACTCCTGGCCAGATTACTCTTCTTGGAGTCTTCCTGGAGTGTTGTCATCCTATTTAGTGATTTCCTGCTATGACCTTACCCTCCCCAGCCCCTGGCACTTTACGCTGTGCCCAACTTCTAGGGTGTAATAAGTAGAAGCTCAAATCTCATTGGAGTCTCATAGACCTCAGCTTCACCCCTGGAAGAATTCTGTAACCTCCCTGAGCTGTTTTCTCAGTGGTATTTATTCATAGCTTGTAAAATGCTTAGCCCTGTGCCTGGAACATGGTAAATAATCAGTGAGTGGGAATTGCTGTGATGATTATAGTCTCCCATTCTCTTTTATCCAAATATTCTCTTGCCAAACTCTCATTTCTGTTTCATGAACAACCCTCACGTTTCCCCCACCTCTGAGCCTTTGCTTTTGCACATGCCCGCCTGTCCACCTTGAGACCCCTCATCCGTCCTCCATGAAGAATGCATCCTCCTCCTGTTTCTAATACCTTGTTCACATGCAGCCGGGGTAGCAGTTCACGGCATTCTCCTCATGGCCCAGATGTTTTTCTACATGTCACACCCTGTACTAGATTGTTGGCTCATTGAAGAAGGAACTGGTTTTGCCCATCTCTTCATCCCCTGGCACACAGTAGGCACCAGTAAATATTGGTTGAATGAATGAACGTTAGTTGTTGCTTTGAGATTTCTTTTTCCCTGTGGTCCTGAAGCTGAATCTGATCTTCCAAAAGGACTGGTTTAATATGTTGTCCACTCTTAGAGAGAGAAGAGGGAGAAATAGGATTCAAGGAGATGGTTAGGAGTTCCCTGCAGTGATTGAATACCTTTGATTCGGGAGACTAGATTGGGTCTGGTGAGTGGAATAGAAAGAAGGGGCCTATTGAAGCGACATTTTGAAGGAAGGAGCAGAAGAATTTGAGTTAGCGACTAGACTAGTCCCTAGACTGACAGAGAGGGATGAATCTAAGATGTTGCCAAGCTTTGGTACATCGGTGGCTGGAGGGGACTTGCAGCCCTTTGAATGGAGCGACTTGAAGTAATGACACCTTCTAATGCTTCTCACAGCAGAAGTGCTCTTTTGCTTGGTTTGCACCAGTGGAAGCAGAGCAGTTGTTATTTCCTTTCAGGCAAAGAAGGAAAACAAGATGTATTTTAAGGTACTTTTCCCAAGCACACATGACTTAGATTTAGTGAATCTTTCAGAAAGGATTAAGAAATAGGCTAAGGATAGGGAAAGTAACTAACATATTGTACAACTGCTATGTGGCAGAGAGTGTACTAGGCACTCATTTTATCTCATTTAGATCTCCCCCAAGCCCTTGATGTAGGTATTACCAACCCATTTTACAGATGCAAAGGAAAGGATTTCTCCAAGTTGCCACAACTTATTTTGTCTGCTAGGCTCCAGCACCTCACTGTAATTTCACCTACCATTAGGATTATATCTCTAAAAATTTTAAACTGGAATTTACTTTAAAAATAGTTTCTTCTGGGCTTCCCTGGTGGCGCAGTGGTTGCGCGTCCGCCTGCCGATGCAGGGGAACCGGGTTCGCGCCCCGGTCTGGGGGGATCCCACGTGCCGCGGAGCGGCTGGGCCCGTGGGCCATGGCTGCTGAACCTGCGCGTCCGGAGCCTGTGCTCCGCAACGGGAGAGGCCACAGCAGAGGGAGGCCCGCATACCACAAAAAAAAAAAAAAAAAAAAAAAAAATTAAAAATAGTTTCTTCTAACTTCCTTTTAGTTGTGTACTTGTATATACATGGACATGCACATACACACACGTGCGTGCATACATACTCCACAGCAGGGTTTGCCTGTGTGGCATCTTATAGGTGTTTGTTCATCTGGGAACTATGTCCATATCATTCCTGAAATCAGAGCTCCATGCCACCACCCTCCCCAAGGTCAGTCTCCGGCCATGGTGAGGCTGAGCTGCTGTAGAGGAATTCTCCTCCTAGTGGTCTGAGCTCTGAGATGCTGCCAGTGTGATCAGGGCTCTGGACGAATGGATATTCACATGTCAGGTAAAAATGCAGCTCCAGCCCCAGCTCCCTGAGCTCTTTCCAGATGAGCTGAGATGCTTGCTCTTCGGCCTGGGCCCATGTGCTGCTGTCGCCCCTTTGTAGCCAGAGGTGGCAGCAGTTACAAGTTGATCAGCCTCCAGACACCTCCCTGCCTGGATGGCCTGCCTGTCTGCCTGGCCTGCATGGAGGGGGTGTTAACCAAACGCTCAGGGGATGTACACCGAGGGCCTACCACAGCACATTTCACATGTCACTGAAGGCTGGAAAAAGACTGTAGCCGGATGCAACTCAGTTCAGTAAGTTTTGAGCCTCCGTTCAGGTATAGGGGGAGAGAGGCTAGCAAAGGGGACAGGGCAATGCCCTGCTTTCATTCCAGTGCGGAGAATATGAGACAGCTCAAGATCAGTCTCATTTATGCATTCATTCATCCCACATTTATTTATTGAGTCCCTACTGTATGCCAGCCAGCCACAGCATGAGGCTCTGGGGTCATAATGGTGAGCTTAGATACTGTCCCCGGTCTCTTGGCACTTCCGTTGCCTTGGAGGAGTCAGTTTAACCAGCAGTGACAGTGACATTAAATAAGTGTGTGTCTGGCTTGGAGAGGTTGGCAGGGGTGGGAGGGTGGGCAGAGAGTGCTTCCCTGGAGGAGGAGGAACTTGAGCTCTGCCTATAAGAGGCTGAGTGAGGAGCACACTGGAGGGAGCACTAAATAAGCAGCTCGCAGGGTGGACTGAATTGTGTCCCCCTGCCCCAAATTCATATGCTGAAGTATACCTCAGAATGGGACTGTGTGTGGAGATAGGCCCTTCAGGGAGATAATTCAGGTTAAATGAGGACAAAAGTGTGGGGCCCTAATCTGCTATGACTGGTGTCCTTCTGAGAAGAGGAAGGAATGTGTGCACAGAGGAAAGGCCATCTGAGGACATAGCGAGAAGGCCACCATCCGCAAGCCACAAAGAGAAGCCTCGGGAGAAATCATACCTGCTGATACCTGGATTTTGGACTTCAAGCCTCCAGAACTGTGAGAAAATAATTTTCTGTTGTTTAAGCCACCTAGTCCACGGTATTTTGCTATGGCGGCCCTAGCAGACTAATACACTGGCACACGGGGAGAGTGAGAGTTGGCTTAAGGCATTTTACCTACAACAGCCCAGACTGTAAGCTCCCTGAGGGCAGACACTAGGTCACTTCCCCAGCATCCAACACACTGCCTGATGTCTGGTAGGTCTTTAGGAAATAGTTGTTGAGTGAGAAAATCCATGAATGAAAAAGATGAGGACAGAGAATGGAGAAACTGGACAAGCCATATGAACAGTTGGGATTTTGTCCTGTAGGCATTGAGAAACCACTGGGGGTGTCAGAATTAGGGAATGCCCTGAAAGCGGTGCTTGGGAAGATTTCTGGAATAAACCAGGGTGGATAGGAAGGGGTGAGGGTAGCTGTGCAGGTGATAGAGCCTGGAATCAAAGAGACCAGTTAGAAGGCCACAGTAGCCACATAGGCATTCATGATCAGCTTCCATTCCAGGGCTAAGACAAAGGGAAGGCAGAAATGAGCACAGATACAGGAATAGAATCTGAGGAACAGAAACTGGCCAGCAACTGGATATGGTTGACTCCTATTCCAGGGGTCTCCAAGGTTCAGAGCCTCCCCTCCCCATACCTGCTAGAATGGTGTCTGATAGCCCAGTGGCACTTTGGATCATGACTAATGTACCCCAGATGCACCGTGATCTCCTGCACTGGTCATAACAGAGTAGTTGACTCTGTCTCTTTTTGGTGGATGAGGTAAGTGAGGCATGGACAGGCCAAGTGACCGGCCCAACATCACACAACTTGTTCATAACTAGATGGGGGTTAAGATCCCTAGTCTTTATCCTCTAGTTTAGGGTCACTTTCCAGGGAATAAAACTGCCTTCCTCAATCAGCAGAAATAAATGCTGATGATTTGTAATTTTAGCTTAGTTTTCAATGGGGAAGAAGATAACATTTTGGGGACCCTACTTTAAAGATACTGGAAAAGTTAATTATTTTTGGTCCTAAAGGTACAAGAAGTTGAACAGTAATTCAGGCACCTCAGAGGTGGCCTCTTCCCATTTATTTGAAAGATACACATAAATTGCATGAGGATAGCTTTGCAATAAGTTCCAGCTCTGTCCCAGCTGGCTTCCAGGAACCAAATTACTGTGTCCTCAGCACAAAGGAGGGCTGAGATTTAATAAGAAGTAGTGCCATCTTCCAGCTGGCTTCCTATGTAGGGCTGGCATATTTTTTAAAGCCTTTTACTTACCTGATCTCTTTAGAGTTTAATTTTTTCCGTTGTATTGTTTGTACAATACAATTGTTTCATCATTAATTGCTTCCTTAGACTATATAAGGTATGGTCTTAAACTGGAGGGAGAGAGTGGCAATGTCACCTAGGCTGTTTGGTATTTGTTAAGAACATAACTTTGGGACCTTATTACATTGGATAATTTATCCTTTCTAGCCTCTGTTGCTTCATCTTGAAAATTAGGATGATAATAATAAAACCTTTGGTGAGGGTTATGAGATATAATGCACTTGAAGTATTTAATGCAGTGGTTAGCACACAATTAAGTATTAAATGATATCTATTATAATTCTTATATGTTTCCCTTTCCTTGGTTGGCAAAATTCTCTAAGTGGCATATTTTAGGAATAAAATGAGGGGGGCGTGGAGAGGGAGATGGGTGACTGCTGCTCGTTTGAGTTTCCGTTTCTGGTTAACTGAGGTCATATAAAATTACTTCTAGTTTAAACTTTTGTTACTGCATGTCTCCCTCAAAGAAAGTCCGCTTTTCTGCTTTAGAAGTAGAGTCGACGAAAACAATCAAGTCTTCCTTTGTGTAGCATTCCTTTAGGAACTTCCTTGACCTCATCGTTCTGCACATTAATTGACAATTTACAGGACTCTGGTAGGTACAGATGAGGCTAAACCTTTTGTGGGATTCCAACACTCCCTCACCACAAGTTGCATTTTTTGCGTGAATATGTTTTCTGAATTTCATTTATTGCACTTTGTAGCATCCCCTAAAACTGCAGCACTGGGAGAAAAAAAATCTGGTTACCTAGAGGTAAGTTCCAATTAATCAAGGTTTTCCAAATCTTGTCCTAGGTTACTTTGCTCCTAAAGCTTAGATCAGATTCCTCCATGCCTGCGGTTTGAATCAAAATAATGACATCTCTGACTCCTATCCTCAGGGCATTAATTTTTAATCTTCCTTCTCTTTGGGATAATTAGAAAGAGAGGGACGGGGGCGGGGGCGGGGGGTTGGGGAGAGAAATGCAAGGAGATGCGGTTGGCAGAGCAGGAGTGGGTGTTTTTATAATGCAGCCTCTTCTGGGAGGAGGGAGCATCTGCATTCCCAGTTCACTTGAGGAAGCAGAGGCGAGGGCTGGGATTGGGAGGGTGGCTAATGGAGCCAGATCAGGTTGGTGTCTGATGTGGGAACTGGAGGTCATTTGGGGAATGAGCCAGAGCTGTGTAACTGTGTGTGTCAGAGAGGAAGGTTGAGAAATACACTTGGGTGTATGTGGGGATTTCTCCCTTGGCTAAGCTGAGTAAGTACAGACAAGGTTACTCACAGCCTTGTCCATTTCCTGTGTCCACGCTCCCTTGAACCTCTGGGGGGGCGGGTCACAGTGGGACTTGAAGGACAGGAGTCAACATCTTGATTACAACTAGCAAGATGCATTTTAAATGTGCCTTCCAGTGATTCTAACGTACACTGAGGTTTGAGAATTACTTTCACGATGGATTAAAACCTGTGACCACCTCCATCAGCACCAAAATCAGGGCTTTGCAGGAATGGGTTGGAGGAAAATTTTTTTTTTTTTTTAATTGCAAAGAGTTTCACTTAAGTTCCCTTAGGAAAAAGTGAAGTTTGTAGTTTGTTAATGGAGAGGACACATGTGCTTAGGAACTCAGAGAAATGTCAAGAACCAGGCTTCAGGAAGGGCAGGAGATAAGGCAACTCTAGGTCCCGGCCATTTGTTCCTCCTTGGCTATTGTGCCCCTTCTCTGCTTCTCTCAGTGCATCTCTTCCTTTCTCTTCTTCCCAGCACTCGTCCTCTGCTGCTGTTCATAGTTTCTTTCTTTTCCCTTTTAACTTCAAGGCTGACCCTCATCACCTCCACCTGCCATCAAAACTTAACTCTTTCAATATTACTGTCCACTGAGAACTTCCCTCTGTGTTGCTTAGTTCAGAGATGTGCGATGCTCAGATTGGCTCATCTCATCTTGTCCAGCTTAGAAGCAAGTCCAGAGAGTTAGATCAGCCACTAGATCGGCCACTCATGAGTTGTGGGTCTGTTCCTGGGCTTGTCAGCTACGGCTCCATTGGGGGTGGGTCACATGGTCCATGGCAGCCTTTGAGAGTAGATTATCCCAGGAGGAGGCATGTGTAGGCAGGCAATGACTGACATCTCTACGTTCTTAGATAGAATTTGATGGGAAAAGGAGACTAGAGAGGAGGAGGCACTCTTTGGGTTGAATGGTCAGGGGAGTGATGGAATCATCTGTTGAATGTCTGTCTTTGTCACTGGATTGTCCCTGCCTTAGTAAAGCTCACAGTCCAATGGAGCAACCAGGTATTAAATGAATATTGAAACAAATATCCACTTAGGTTCCACTGATTGATAAACGAAATATACCAGGGAAGATGGGGCTTTCACCAATGGAAAACAGGGTGGTGCAGTGGTTGGGAGCCGCCTGCCAATGCTGGGGACACGGGTTCGATCCCTGGTCCAGGAGGATCCCACATGCTGGAGCAGCTGAGCCCGTGCACCACAACTTCTGAGCCTGCGCTCTAGAGCCCGCGAGCCACAACTACTGAGCCCACGTGCCACAACTACTGAAGCCCGTGCACCTAGAGCCCGTGCTCCACAACAAGAGAAGCCAGCACAATGAGAAGCCTGCGCACTGCAACGAAGAGTAGCCCCCACTCGCCGCAGCTAGAGAAAGCCCGCGTGCAGCAACGAAGACCCAGCGCAGCCATAAATAAAAAAATAAATTTAAAAAATTTGTTAAAAACAAAACAATGGAAAGCAGGAAGCCAGATGGTAAGGTAGGAAGAACTTCAGCAATTTGAACAATTTGGGTTTCAATCTGTGCCTCAGAATGTATTGGGTCTTTTGATCTTGGAAGAAGTTTTTTAATGTCTCTGAGTTTCACTTCCTCATCTGTAAAATATGGATACTAACAGTTTCTACCTTGTAGGGTTATATTAAAAGAAATAATATATGTAAAGTACTTGGCACAGTACCTGGTATATTGCATTGGTACTGATCAAAACTGAACTTTCCTTTGCCAGTCTCTGAGCTCATATTAAGCCATGAGAAACTGCACTTTGTTATTGAGGTGTTAGTGGGTTTACTTTGGGACTAACATCTCTTGTCTATAGAAGAGTGAGGAAAAGTCACACTATCAAGAGGGCTTGAGTTACAATCCCAGTTCATCACCTGGCGTTACAGCTATGACTGGGCGAGTCCTGTCTTTCCTTGGGCCTCAGCTCCTGCTGGACTTGTATGAAGTTCTTAGACTCCTTGATCTGGCCTTTTGCTAGTATTTGGCATGTGGGTAGCTTTAGGAGGGGATCTTCTGGTTGGAAGGCCGGGCAAAGTTCCCAGCTGTAAAGCATCTTCGTCCCTGGCTGCCTTCCATCATCTAGAGGCCGCTGCATCAAGCCCAGGGAGCCAACTCGCTCTGCCGATTGAGATCAAGGGTACTTGGAAACAGGAGCCCTGGATGCGTGCGCTCTCTTCTCTTATGGCCATCAATCACTGGCAGGGCCCCGGCTAGGACTGAAGAAGGAAACAGCAAATAAGCAGTTTGCATTACTAGAACAACATGAAGCCCTTTGCCTACGGTAATTGAAAAAAATCTAATTTCTGCCAGTGTCCCTGGAGCATCTTCCTACTTGGATTCCTGTGGAGTCTCCAGATTTTATTATCAACACAACTGAGGAGGCAGAAGGGAGTGAAGTTCACTGCTGGAGTGAAGTTGTGAGGAGAATCCCTGGGGCCCCAGAATGGTGCCCAGAGATCCTAGATCTCAGCTAGATTAAGGAGAATGAGGTAGAGGTGTTGGGGAAAGACATGAGTGAGGGCAATGCAGATGCCTAGGGTGGGGGTTGCCTGGAGGGTGGAGGTGGACTGGCGATTGCTGAGGTCCAGTGGCGCAGGGATTTTAGTACTTTGTCATCTTAGGTAGCACTGTTGTTCCCACTTCAGGCTCAGAGAAGTTCGTAACTTTCCAATGGTTCCAACAGCTGGAAGCAGTAGCCCTGGGTCTTGAAGCCAGCTCTGCATGACTCCAAACCCTATGCCCTTTTTCATCAGATGCCATTATAGACATTAATATACCACTGCCCTGACTTCTGCCGTATTATTAATACTCCATATCTGTTTTTAAATTGACTCAAACAAAATTAGCCTTGTCACAGGATAGTATCAGTGAAATCCCAGGTTTGATGTGCTACTTATTTTTCTTTCTAATACTCATTAAAATGAAATCTTGGGTATGAAGTTTTTAGAGTTTATTGATGTACTACTTAAAATAACATATACCACCAGGGGTACACAGACCTCAGTTTGGAAACACTCCCTGTACGTCATTAGCAATATGACAGCAACAATAATAATATCGACTGATTACTGAACACTCACCATGTGCCAAGTTCTGTACAAAGCATCACAGTGGGTAGAACATGGGATCAGTAGTCAGACCTGGGTTTAAAACTGAAATCTGCCACTTCCTTTGATGTTTGACCTTCAGCAAATTAGTTATCTTCTCTGTGCCTCAGTTCCTTCATCTATGAATGGGGATAATAATAATATCTCTCTTCTAGAGTTGTTTTGAACATTAAACAAGTTAAAATAATACTCAGAAAAGTGCCTTGCACATATTAAGTGCTATGTTAAGTATTAGCTATTATTGATTCATTCATTCATTTGACAATTAATTAATGTTTGAGCATGTTCTGTATAACAGACACCATTCTATAATCTTCACAAAAATCTGATTGTGGATATTATCCACATTTTACAGATGAGAAGACATAGGTTGAGCAGCTTCCCCCAAGGTTCCCTAGCCTAAAACATGATGAAATTGAAATTCAAATCCAGGTATGTCTGAAGCTCTACTGCTATGATTTTTACAGAACACTTCTGACACAAAATATGTGTGTGTGGTGTGTGTTTTTCGACAAAGACCAATTCTTTGACACCAGCTGGGTGTCCTACAACTCAATTCAATTCATTTCTGATGCTATCTACCTGGAGTGAGTGTCAGATCCCTCAAGTTAAGGGCTCAGTCCCACAAGCCTGCCCCTGGTTCAGATGCTAATTGTAAGTCCAGACCTCCGGTACTTCTTTTTCTTTTTAAAAAGAAATTTTTTTTAACTTATTTTGAAATTTTTTGAATTTTATTTTATTTATCTTTTTATACAGCAGGTTCTTATTAGCCATCAATTTTATACACATCAGTGTATACATGTCAATCCCAATCGCCCAAT
>NC_041229.1:73206911-73208400 GCF_002837175.3 Physeter macrocephalus
CTTTGTTGTGCAAAAGCTTTTAAGTTTCATTAGGTCCCATTTGTTTATTTTTGTTTTTATTTCCGTTACTCTAGGAGGTGGGTCAAAAAAGATCTTGCTGTGATTTATGTCAAAGATTGTTCTTCCTGTGCTTTCCTCTAAGAGTGTTATAGTGTCTGGTCTTATATTTAGGTTTCGAATCCATTTTGAGTTTATTTTTGTGTGTGGTGTTAGGGAGTGTTCTAATTTCATTCTTCTACATGTAGCTGTCCAGTTTTCCCAGCACCACTTATGGAAGAGACTGTCTTTTCTCCATTGTATATCCTTGCCTCCTTTGTCGTAGATTAGTTGACCATAGGTGCGTGGGTTTATCTCTGGGCTTTCTATCTTGTTCCATTGATCTGTTTCTGTTTTTGTGCCAGTACCATATTGTCTCGATTACTGTAGCTTTGTAGTATAGTCTGAAGTCAGGGAGTCTGATTCCTCCAGCTCCGTTTTTTTCCCTCAAGACTGCTTTGGCTATTCGGGGTCTTTTGTGTCTCCATACAAATTTTAAGATATTTTGTTCTAGTTCCATAAAAAATGCCATTTGTAATATGATAGGGATTGCATTGAATCTGTAGATTGCTTTGGGTAGTATAGTCATTTTCACAATATTGATTCTTCCAATCCAAGAACATGGGATATCTGTCCATCTGTTGGTATCATCTTTAATTTCTTTCATCAGTGTCTTATAGTTTTCTGCGTACAGGTCTTTTGTCTCCCTAGGTAGGTTTATTCCTAGGTGTTTTATTCTTTTTGTTGCAATGGTAAATGGGACTGTTTCCTTAATTTCTCTTTCAGATTTTTCATCACTAGTGTATGGGAATGTAAAAGATTTCTGTGCATTAATTTTGTATCCTGCAACTTCACCAAATTCACTGATTAGCT
This sequence comes from Physeter macrocephalus, assembly GCF_002837175.3. Classification (NCBI taxonomy): domain Eukaryota; kingdom Metazoa; phylum Chordata; class Mammalia; order Artiodactyla; family Physeteridae; genus Physeter; species Physeter macrocephalus. Next base: position 73,207,821 of record NC_041229.1, read on the forward strand.
CTAGTAGTTTTCTGGTGGCATCTTTAGGATTCTCTGTGTATATTATCATGTCATCTGCAAACAGTGACAGTTTTACTTCTTCTTTTCCAATTTATATTCCGTTTATTTCTTTTTCTTCTCTGATTGCTGTGGCTAGGACTTCCAAAACTATTTAGAATAATAGTGGTGAGAGTGGACATCCTTGTCTTGTTCCTGTCCTTAGAGGAAATGCTTTCAGTTTTTCACCATTGAGAATGATGTTTGCTGTGGGTTTGTCGTATATGGCCTCTATTATGTGGAGGTAGGTTCCCTCTATGCCCACTTTCTGGAGAGTTTTTATCATCAATGGGTGTTGCATTTTGTCAAAAGCTTTTTCTGCATCTATTGAGATGATCATATGGTTTTTCTTCTTCAATTTGTTAATATGGTGTATCACATTGATTGATTTGTGTATATTGAAGAATCCTTGCATCCCTGCGATAAATCCCACTTGATCATGGTGTCTGATCCTTTTAATGTGTTGCTGGATTCTGTTTGGTAGTATTTTGTTGAGGATTTTTGCATCTATATTCATGAGTGATATTGGTCTGTAATTTTCTGT
>NC_041229.1:73210573-73241720 GCF_002837175.3 Physeter macrocephalus
GCTATTGATTCCTTCTAGAGTAGTTTTCATCTCAGTTATTGTATTGTTCATCTCTGTTTGTTTGTTCTTTAATTCTTCTAGGTCTTTGTTAAACATTTCTTGCATCTTCTCAATCTTTGCCTCCATTCTTTTTCCGAGGTCCTGGATCATCTTCACTATCATTATTCTGAATTCTTTTTCTGGAATGTTGCCTGTCTCCACTTCGTTTAGTTGTTTTTCTGGGGTTTTATCTTGTTCCTTCATCTGGTACATAGCCCTCTGCCTTTTCATCTTGTCTGTCTTTCTGTGAATGTGGTTTTTGTTTCACAGCCTTCAGGATTGTAGTTCTTCTTGCTTCTGCTCTCTGCCCTCTGGTGGATGAGGCTATCTAACAGGCTTGTGTAAGGTTCCTGATGGGAGGGACTGGTGGTGGGTACAGCTGACTGTTGCTCTGATGGACAGAGCTCAGTAAAACTTTAATCCGCGGGGCTTCCCTGGTGGTGCGGTGGTTAGGAATTCGCCCGCCAATGCAGGGGACATGGGTTCGAGCCCTGGTCCAGGAGGATCCCACATGCCATGGAGCCGCTGAGCCCATGCACCACAACTGCTGAGCCTGCACTCTGGAGCCCGCGTGCCACAACTACTGAAGCCCGCGTGCCTGGGGCCCAAGCTCCGCAACAAGAGAAGCCACCACAATGAGAAGCCCGCACGCCGCAACAAAGAGTAGCTCCCGCTTGACACAACTAAAGAAAGCCCATGTGCAGCAACAAAGACCTAATGCAGCCAAAAAAAATTTAAAAAAACAACCCCCCCCCAAAAAAAACCCATTTAATCCACTTGACTGCTCATGGGTCGGGCTGGGTTCCCTTCCTGTTGGTTGTTTGGCCCGATGCAACCCAACACTGGAGCCTACCTGGGCTCTTTGTTGGGGCTAATGGTGGACTCTGGGAGGGCTCACGCCAAGGAGTACTTCCCAGAACTTCTGCTGCCAGTGTCCTTGTCCCCACGGTGAGCCACACCCACCCCCCGCCTCTGCAGGAGACCCTCCAGCACTAGCAGGTAGGTCTGGTCCAGTCTCCCCTGGGGTCACTGCTCCTTCCCCTGGGCCCCAGTGCGCACACTACTTTGTGTGTGCCCTCCAAGAGTGGGGTCTCTGTTTCCCCCAGTCCTGTAGAAGTCCTGCAGTCAAATCCCACTAGCCTTCAAAGTCTGATTCTCTAGGAATTCCTCCTCCTGTTTCTGGACCCCCAGGATGGGAAGCCTGTTGTGGGGCTCAGAACCTTCCCTCCAGTGGGTGGACCTCTGTGGTATAAGTGTTCTCCAGTCTGTGAGTCACCCACCCAGCAGTTATGGGATTTGATTTTACCATGATTGCACCCCTCCTACCATCTCATTGTGGCTTCTCCTTTGTCTTTGGATGTGGGATATCTTTTTTGGTGAGTTCCAGTGTCCTCCTGTGGATGATTGTCCAGCAGCTAGTTGTGATTCTGGTGTTCTCGCAAGAGGGAGTGAGAGTGCGTCCTTCTACTCCGCCATCTTGATTGAGGGCCAGACCTCCTGTACTTCTGACTCACCATCTATAAATCATAGGTTCCCACTCCCCGCTCCTCGGGGTTTGCTAGAATGGCTCACAGAACTTAGGAAAAGAGTTTACTTACTATTACCAGTTTACTATAAAGGATACAACAACCAAATGGAAGAGATACGTATGGCAAGGAGTGTGGAAAGGGGCATGGAGCTTCACGCCCTCTCTGGGCATGCCACCTTCCCGGTACCTCACTGTGTCCACCAACTCTGAATCTCCTTGAACCCCTTAATTTAGGTTTTTAAACGGAAGATCCGTTACGTAGGCAAGATTGATTCGATCATTGACCATTGGTGATTAACTCAATTTCCAGCCCCTCTCCCCTCCCTGGAGGTCAGGGGGTGAGGGCACTGGGGCTGAAAGTTCCAATTCTCTAATTATGGTTGGTTCCTCTGGCAACCAGCCCCCATCCTGAAGCCCCCATCAAGAGTCATCTCATTAGCATAAACTCAGGAAAAACAAAAGACCAGGCTTTCCTCTCAGCCCTGTCACTCAGGAAATTCCAAGGATTTTAGAAGCTCTGTGCGAGGAACTGGGGATGAAGGCTAAATATGTATTTCTTAATCTATCACAATATCATAGAAGCCATAGCTGGTTCTCTTAGCTACTCTGCCATTACTGCCTCTGCATGAAAGGAAACCCCGCTTCCTGACAGAGGGATGCCTACCCATTTATTTCTCAGTCATATGGCCAGACTTTATCCTCTTGGGCCAACTGAACCTCCTTGCCCAGTTTTCGGAAAGCAGCCACTGTTGCCCTGTCTGTCCACGTTCCAACTTTGATTCTAGTGATGTGGGATGAGTCTTCAGCTCCCATTAGCCTGTTGTGGCATCTTTGTGTCCCCCACAGTGTCCATCCAGAGGCCCAGAGATCCTGTACACAGGGGGCAGTCAACACATATTAGAATGTGGGACTGCAGCGGGGCACAGTGACCTGGAACAGACAGATGCCACTGTAGCAGCACCAGCAACAGAATTCGTACACAGGCATCTTGTTTTGCAAGGTGCAGCAGTTAAGGATCTGTTTCCCATCATATAACATAATAGTGGTTTGCTTTACAGATGTCTTCATGGAGTTCTTTTCCTTAGAGAACTTTAGAAAATTGTGATTGCTTGTTACTTTTTGTGAATATGTTCACTATGCAAAGCTAGGTTTCTCACACAATATTTTGACTGTTGTTGTTTTCTACCTTTCACAGGAAGATCTCTGGGCCAAATTTGATCATTAAGGGCAACTGAGCTTGCTTTTGAGAGCATCTCTCCCTCTTTGGGAAAGGATGAACTAGATACAGTGATCCCCTCTGCTGTATTTTTTCGGGTGTGTTTAGAGCCCAAGTTGCATGGATACAGATGAGAGTATGTGGAGACAGTCAGTTGCATCTGGGCCATTTCAAGCAGGACTGGCTCTCCTTGTGGAAACTGGCAATGTCTGTCCATCTTCACCTTATTCTCCCCTTTCCTCCAACCAGCGAGCCCTAGCCACTCTTCAAGATTGATTCTCCCATTTCTATTCACTTGAAACCTTCCCTGTCTCTTCTCTCTTGTTCCTTCTTCTCTGATTTTTTTTTTTTTTGCAGTACGCGGGCCTCTCACTGTTGTGGCCTCTCCCGTTGCGGAGCACGGGCTCCGGACACGCAGGCTCAGCGGCCAAGGCTCACGGGCCTAGCCGCTCCGTGGCATGTGGGATCCTCCCGGACCGGGACACGAACCCGTGTCCCCTGCATCGGCAGGCGGACTCTCAACCACTGCGCCACCAGGAAAGCCCTTCTCTGATTCTTTTTAACTCTCTTTCTTTGTTTCCTACCCGATACAGTATTTCATTGAATCACATATGAGGTAAGAGCATGAGTTGTGGAGTCAAAGGATGAAACTCTCAGCTCTGTGACTTTCAGAAAGCCCCTTCCTCTCTCTGCACCTCAGCTCCCTTCTTTGTTCAAAGGAGAAAACAACAGCTGCTCTATCCTGGTCATCTTATGGAGGATCAAATGAGACAATACAAGTACTTAGCAGGTACCCAGTAGATGGTAACTGTTCTGTAAATACCGGCTGGGAGCCGTGATAGTGGCGACAGTGGTGCTGTGTTCCTGGTTAGAGTGTAAGATGCTAGAGGGCAGAGACTGAGTCTCATGTTTGTTTTTTATCCTCCAGAGTTGATGGTGGTGCTAAAGTCATAGAAGCGCTCTATAAATACCCAGGGTATTTAAGGAGGTTTCACATTTCATGCTTTCTCCTCTATCTGCTTTATTAGAATTACATTTAAGTAAAATTAGTGTTTGGCTTGTCCTTAGACCCATTTTATTAGAGTGCATGTGTCAGCAATTAAATATAGGGTTTATTCATAAGTGTTTATTGTCCTGGAGTGAAAACACCCCAGCCAAACCGTGTGCTTTTAAGACTCCTGCTCTTGGCCAATTCATACGGCACAGAGAGTAAGCCCAAAGGGAGAGCCACCCTTGCTCTTTTAGTGTGAAGTGAAAGCAGGTCTGATTCTAGAAGCAGCCAGAGAGGAAGCATTAGGCAGAGCTCTGAGAATAGGAAGTCCTGTGGGAGATGTCGATAACCAAAATTATCTCTCATTTCAGCAGCCGCTAAAAAGAGCCCCACCTGGCCCCTTCCCCTGGGGGGTGACCTCTCCCCTGTGCAGGCAGGATGAGCCAGGCAGGGGCAGGAGGGGGCAGTCATCAAGAGTCAGGTTACCAGTGGGCATGACGTCATGGTGGCTCCTAAGAGCCCGTGCTGGCCTCGTGGAGAGGCAGCAGCTGTGTCCAACGCACCCTCCATGGAGCCCATCTAAGTCTGAAGCTCCGTGTGGATGGAGGGAGGGCGGGAGGGCTGCAGATGGCCCCATCACTTGGAGGGCAGCCAGGGCTGCTCTCTCTGCTCAGTCCTCTTGGCAGGGTCGCCTTTCTGCAGCTTTCCCTGCGAGGTCAGTTTGCAGAGGAAGGGAATCAGGAGCCCCTAGGCGGGCAAGAATACAGGTGTTTGAGTTGATGGGAAGTTTCAGGTCCCTAGGATGGGCCTGCCAGAGCTGCCAGTAGTGGATGGGAAGCAGAGGGCTGTCCTGGAAAGAGCTGGATTTGGGATCTGCCCCCAGATGAAATCCTGGACCCATCCCTTATGATGGGACCATATGCACATCCTTTCTCCTTTCTAATCATCAGCTCGTCATCTGTAAAGTGGGGAGAATAATACTCTTCAGGGATGTTTCCCCCCTTTGGAGAAGAGAGTGTTGAGACTGGTGCATAGTGAGAACTTAATGCGTGGCAGCTCTTTGCTACCCCCCTCCCCTAGGTCACCACTCTTGAATATGAGACAACTAACTAGACTCTAACAGCTGAGTTTAGTAGCTGCTAGACCATTCCAACAATGACTTGTGTTAGCTCTTCACTTTTTGTGCAGATGGGGCCACATCTAGAGCAGGTTTCTTAGGTCTGGGTAGATTCTCCCTTTGATACCTGCGTCTTTAAATCCAGAGTCATCATTGTGCAGACAAGGAAACTGAGGCCCAGAATTATCACACCCAGAGTGGTAGAACCAGGCCTAGGTCCGCAATCTAGGTTGTACAGCACCATCTGTAATTTCCTGATCCCTCAGGATCTTCTCACAGCCTCTGAGCATTTGCATGTGCTGTTTCCTCTGCCAGGCACAACCGCTGCACTGACTGTGCTGAACTGTTTGTCGTCCTTGAAGACTCAGATCAAGAGTCACCTTCTCTAAGAAGCCTTCCCCAATCACCACCTCCTAGCTGGTATGGGGACCCCTCCTTTGTGGCTTTCAGAGCCAGTGGAGCTGACCTCTGTGGTGGACTTCTCATACCGCATTGTGGACAGCTGTTCCCCTGCCTGTCTCCCCTACTCGACAATGAGCTTTTCAAGGATTTAGGCCAAGTCTTATGCATTTCTGTATTTCTGCTGTCATGCCTGGCACATTGTAGGTGCTCCAAGACCTCTTCATGCATTGAAAGAATGAGTGAATGAACAGATAGCAAGGAGACAGGGTGATGCTCATGGCAGTAGCTTTTCCAGGAAGGTTCCCACTGGCTCTTTTAAACAAGATGGCAGACCTCCAGCCCTCCTGCTCATAGAGACTTCTCTGGGATGGTGTCCCTCCCAGTGACCCAGAGTGCAGCCACCCATTACCTGAGCTGTATGTCCATCCTTGCGGGTCCCAAGGACCAGAAACTCCCAAAGTGAGGCCCAGAGAAGCTGCTATTTAGGGTCTTTGTTTCCGACAACTCCTGCATCTATTTTATGGCTCTGTCCTTGGCTGCCATCCTTACAGGGGCTGAGTTCCCAGAAGATGCCTTAATGGAGACATCACTATATTGTCCTCCAGAGCTTAGTGTAAACAACCCTGGTGTGCATTCATTCATTCATTCTCTCATGTATTCATTCAGTGCCTTCCTCCTTCCATTAGGGCACATAATCACAAAGGGACTGTATATGACTTTATCACTCACCCGGCTCCGATGTCACTCAGAGCAGGCAATTAGATTTTTCCCAAAGGCCAGATTTGGGGGTCAGGAGGGCAGGCTGATGGAGCATTGACAAGTACTCTGATGTCAGCTTTAAAATAGGCAGTAGAATCCTGAGGTAATATTCCCCCTCCCTCACTTATACACATGCCCCCAACATCATCCAGTAGCAGGTTTGGAGATATGTCTACTCTCTTCCCTTCCCCAGGGCAGGGAACAGCCAGCTAGATCCAGAGTTCCTGCAGGATTTGAAGTCCTAAGAATGATGGCCACACTGATTTTGCTCCCACGCAGACACACACAAGCAAGCTTCTTCCTGGCCTTCCTGTTCATCTCTGGGTGACGTCAAGAAAAATGGTGGGACATTGAATGGGACCAGGCTCCCCCATGTCCTTCAGCAGGATTGTCAGAAACTGGACAATGTGTGTGTATGACCTTGGAAGAGTCATTTCACTACTGTGAGCCTCCATTTTGTCACTGTATGAGGAGGCTAGTAATCCCAGCCCTTTCTCCCTTGTAAGATTGTTGTGAGGATTAAATGAGGTCACGTTTGTGAAAAGGAAAAGGCACTAACAGCTAATGTTCCTTGGGTACATCCCAGGCACTGTTATATTCCCCATTTTATAAATAAAGGACCTGAGGCTCAGGGAAGTTAAGCACTTTGCTCAAAGTCACACAGTAAATAAGTGATAGAGCCTGGTATTTGTCATCTGTCTGACCCAGAGTCTAAGCTTTTCATCGCCACACCATATCCTGCTTCAGATTTGAGCTGTGTCACATTGGACAAGTGACTTCCCTCTCTGGTCTTCAGTGGTACCATCTGAAAATGAGAGACTTGGCGTGGATTAATGCTAAGGTCCCTTTCAGCTCCAAATTCCCGGTTGTATTTTAATAAAGGACACAGACACCCACTACCCGACAACACTTCCTTCCTCCAAGTTTGGCCTTCTTTGAATGTGGAAGGACTTGACCGTTTGCAGACTCTAGCTGAGAGAGCATGCTGGAGGAGCGGGCAGATTGTAACGCACATCTAAATAGCAGAGCCGAGCCTGCCTAAGTGGGAAATGGATGTTGTAATACAAAGGCAGTTAGCACGGTCCTTGGAGGTTTCAGCAGGATGTAATTACGGTTCTTAAAAAAAAGGCTCGCATATGTTTTTGAGCAAACTTAACAGATGCCCGGATGTCATGTCTGTACTCTTTAGGGAGTCTAGGATGACTGATTTTCTACAACAAGTTTGCGTAGCACATGGGAACGACCCATTGCAAATCAATTCCTAGGGTGCAATTTAATGAGCGCTTTCATTGGTGCGTCAGATTAATAATCTAAAAACCTTTATAAAGTGACCACAACTTCATCTCTGCCTGGTCTACTCTGTGTTTGATAAACTAGATGGATAGTCCTCTCTGTAGTTAGAGCTTAATGGGATTCCTTTAAAAAGAAATCCTTAGCCACACCTGTTTACAGGGACTGAGGATTTTAATGCTGTGCGCTTGTTTCTGGTGCATCATCCTTTGCAAACTTTTGTGACTTCCTTAGAGATTTTCTTTGAGCTGTGCGCCCTAGGGAGACCTTCTGGATGGTTTACCACCAATTTATTGTAGAATTAAATGCACATTGATTCTAACCAATCAATGCCCCAGTTAAGGCAGTTTGGGGGCCATTTCCATACCCCAGCATACTTTATCTGGAAAAGTCTCTTGGAAACCCATGTCCTCCTGAGGCTGTTGAGAATATCGAGCAGCTACATCAGGAAATCGAAAGATAACAAGCCTAGTGTCCTTTGGTGGGCACCTTGACATCTCTTTTTTTTTTGCTGGAGCTCTAACCTGTCTGATAAATTTCCAATCGAAACTTCTGCATCGAGTGATTCTTATTCCTAAGACCCGGTTGCAGGCTTCTGGGTTCACTTTCTCTGTACTGGCTTCCTCCGGGCCAAGAAATTTTCCTCCTAATAATAAACAGTTGAAGACAGTTGAAGATGGAAGCCTTGCACGTGTCTGGTTTGGGCAGAATATCAGCCTTTCAGTTGCCTCCAACTATTCATAACCGTCCGTAATTTCATAGCCATCGATTTCCCCTCCTCCCCAGCACGCTCTCATTGGCCTGTTGCCCACATCCCGTAATTGTGCCGGTCACCCCCATGACCTTTCCTTTGCTGAGCCTGATTAATAATGTACTCGACACGTTTCCCTGTTGCATCAAATACCGATTTGGCCTGAATGGGTGAAGGAATGGCTAATGAGGAGATGGTTAAGTCTTCTTATTGGACAAGCCTTTTCATTGATCTGGTATTAGGAGATGGGGGGAAGAGAGCAAGCTGCATTGTCACATTTTGCTCAGCAAGTTTTTCTCAAACTGCAGCAGAGTCTGATTCTAATTACCCAGATACAGCAGCTCTTGTGCAGGAGAGGGTGTGTCATCTGGTATCGGGGGGCTCTGAGCAGTAAAAGGCCTCATATGACACAGCTTTGTGGCAGGTGTTTGCCCACCTCGCAAATGTTTCTGCTAAATAGTTTGGACTGAGAGGAGAGTAATTACAACATGGAATAGAATATTTATTTAGGAAGGAGGGAGGGAGGAGACTAGTCCTGTCTTTCTGCAACTTTCTTTGTGTCCTGAAATGGCCCGGCATGTGCTCAGTCAGAGGATGGAGTTGGGTAGCTGCAGAGGAGAGGATGGCGCCCACGCTTGCTGGCTCCCCGCCACGCACAGACACAGCATTTGCAGTTGCTTCAAAGGCCAGTTTTGCTGACAGTTAATGTTAGGCGGACCTGCTCCAGGAGATGTGGCTTCCAAAGCTATGTGACAGCAGACAGCTGGCCTCTCCAACTTTGAGTTTTGGGAGGATTCCATGACTCCCTGGGAAGAGGCATTTCCTTGAGATGCCGGTAACCTCATAGAACATCAGAGGTGGAGGTTCCTTGAGACCACCTATTTCAAGCTCCCATTTAACAGATGGGAAAACTGGGCGTGTCAGATAGAAAGGTGACCTCTATAATGCTTACCACCAATGGGAAAGAATTGCAGAAAGGTGGAAGCAACTGCATTAACCACGTTTTATTGAGCATTTATTATGTGCTATTCTGTATTATTCCATACTGAAAATTCTACATGCGTTTCATTTGGTCTTCAGAAGAATCCTGGCAGGCAGGTACTGTTTATTATCTCTGTCTGACCGACGGGGCAATGCAGTGTTGAGAGAAGTAACTTTCGGAGGAGCCAGCGCTCAAATCCTCACCGTCTGACGCCAGTGTGCAATCCGAACCGCCGTATTCTTCCACCTTCCGACTGAGTCTCGTTTAATTTCTCCTCGTTTTACAGGTGACGACACCCGGAACTCAAAATAGGGAAACAACTTGCCCAAGGCCACTCAAATAGTTAGTGGAAAATATAGTTATTGCCACAGAAAGTAGATAACATTTATTGAGCACTTGCTGTGTACCAGAGATTGTGCTGTATGCTTTACACCCGCTTATTTAATTTTTACCACAATCCTAGAAGGTTGGTACCGTTAGGTGAGATAACCAAAGGCTAGGGAGGTTAAGAATAACTTATCCAGTGATTGATAGGATTTAAGCGGAAGCTCCAAAATTCGACGGTCCTAGTTCTACTTTGTGAGGCCTGGAGTCTCTGAATCCTATCCACACCCATTTCCATATCTCATTTAATCCTCCTAGTAACCCCTTAGGTAAGACTTGAGAAACCTGGATATAGTTCTAGCTTTGCTACCAAATGTGCCGTGTGCTCTCTGGCCAGTCACTTCTCCCTCTGTGTGCCTCAGTTTTCTTATTGGTAAAAGAGGGCTAGCATCCTCATTTATGCCACAGGAGCTTGTGAGACAGTAAATGTGCATGTACTTCAGTGGAAAAGTGCTGAACAGGGGATTATTCTGGTTCTTTCCATTAAGTCCCTTTATCTTTTGAGCTCTGGAAGCTTTCTCTGTTGCTTCATCCCTTCGGATCGCCACTGGAGTGTCCACATTTGTTGTGAGTTAGATGACAGCTGGGTTTGTATTTGATTCGGATGGAGCGTGGCCTGGGTATTAAATGGCTGTCAGCAAGACCTCTTTTCTAGCTGGCTCAGGGGGGACAACAGAGCCGAGCTGGCAGTACTCCCTCCAGATGTCTGGGGACGCCTGCAGAGGGGAGCCGTGGGGCCTCCAAGACTGAGTCCCCATTCCATTGTGCTTGAAGTACATAGAAAATATTGGTTCCAAGTGGAAGCAGGCTGAGCCCTGCTTCAACATCCGGCCCCACTTCGGTGAGACAGCAGAGGAGATCAGGCTTGAGAGGTTTGGGTGATAAGTGATGCTGAGAAATGGCTGCGGAAACCAGATTTCAGGACCTCCTGGCCCCATCAGCTGTGCACTCTATCATTTCACAGCCTTTGGCCATTTGGGCTGTTGGAATTTCTAGGAAAACTTCATTTTAACTGTAACCAGTCTTATTATGTTCTTTTTTATTGGGATGGGGAACAGTGTTCCATCTACACTGATTTCTTACTTATTTTAAATCCTGCGGTACTTAATTCTCTCTGAAACCAAGGGGAGGCAAACAGTTTTGAGAGCGGACTCTTTGATGGACTTTATGCTGAGACTTTTACACACATTATACCATATCATTCCCACAAAACAGATCATTCTCTCCTTGCATTGCTCACACTCTCTTGCTTTTTCTCCCATATTAATGGTTTTATCTTTTTAATCTGCTGGCTCTTCAACTGAATGTCAAGTGCCTGGGGCTCAGTCCTTAGTCCTTTTTTCTCTTCTCTAGGACTATGTAGGGGGTCTTATCCAGCCCTGTGGTTTACCTTCCACCTCTATGCCGATAACTCCCAAGTTGATGTCTCCAGATCCAACTGTGCACCTGGGCTCCAGACTCGTACACCCCTCTTGGAAGTCTCCCAGGAAAGCTGGCCTCTGCCTGCCTCTCCGACCCCCGCTTTTAATCTCCCCTTTAGCCTCTGACCTTCATGCTGTTCCCTGCACCTGTCAACATATTCCCACCTCAAAGTCTTTGCACCTACTGTTCCCTCTGCCTGGAAAACGTTTCCCCTGATATTTTCTTGGTTGCCTCACTGTTCATCAGGGCACCTCCTCTGACCACATCATCTAAACCAGCCCCTCAGACAGGACCCCACCTCCCACTCTCAATGCCCTTATCCTGCTGTTTTTGATCATGGCACTTATCCTACCTGGTATGACATGGCATGCTTATTTACTTTCTTGTTTATTGTTTGTCCCTCCCCCTGAATTATAAAATTCACAAAGGTACACGTTTTCATGTTCACTGATGTAGCACCAGCACCTAGAACGTGGCTGCAAGTGGCTGGAGCCCAGGGAATGGTTGTTAGATGTTGAATGAAAGAATAATTTGAGAGGTAGGTATCGTTTCTCCAATTTTTTTTTTTTTTTTTTTTTTTTTTCGGTACGCGGGCCTCTCTCTGCTCTCCTGTTGCGGAGCACAGGCTCCGGACGCGCAGGCTCAGCGGCCATGGCTCACGGGCCCAGCCGCTCCGCGGCATGTGGGATCCTCCCATACCGGGGCGCGAACCCGGTTCCCCTGCATCGGCAGGCGGACGCGCAACCACCGCGCCACCAGGGAAGCCCTATCGTTTCTCCAATTTTTTAGGTGAGGAAGTGGAGGCTGAAAGATGTAATGTGCCCCATACCACAGATTTTTTTTCCCCTCAGAAAAGGTGTGATAGTTTTAATCAAGATCACTTACATGAAAGCAATTTCCATTCATTTTGATAAATTGATAAAACTTATAACAAGGATAGAGTTTTCTTAGTTTTTGTCCAGATAACAAAACTCAGTATGTGCATTTCATATGTGCATTTCACAGCAATTCTGAACATATATTGTGACCATAATTTACCACATGTATGATTGGTCTGCTTTTTTCCCCCAAAACACATGCTTTCCTGACTTCACACGTAACCTTATTGTCTTGTTATTTACTATGTGACAGTAACTTGGCACCCATAACTCTTTGTCAGCTCCAGTAGATGACTGTTTATGTGAGAATCAAAATACCCAGTGCATCCAAGGAGAATTTTTCTTAAAAGATTTAAAAAATAATTGTTTAAAGAACCCCTCACCAGTGTCTTCACTGAAGGACACCTCGTGGTGTCTGGTGTGGGGTGATGGGTGAGCTGCAGTTGACTGGCTGGTCACAGGGCACCATGGTGCATTCTCCAGGGACTCACAGTTGGGAGATCCTGTCATTCTTGCGCTTTGGCAGAAGCCATTTGTTTTGAACCTTTATGTTGTAGTTATGCAGTGTATTTTACATATCCATTTCTTAATCTGCAAAATAGGAAGAAACACCAAGAGAATCCAACCAGAAGCTGTTGAGCTAGATCAGCTCTTTTTTTTTTTTTTTTTTAGATCCTTTCCCCTTTTGATTTTTTTTTTTTTTTTTTTCGGTACGCGGGCCTCTCCCTGTTGTGGCCTCTCCCGTTCGCAGGCTCAGCGGCCATGGCTCACGGGCCCAGCCGCTCCGCGGCACGTGGGATCCTCCCGGACCGGGGCACGAACCTGTGTCCCCTGCATCGGCAGGCGGACTCTCAACCACTGCGCCACCAGGGAAGCCCCCTTTTGATTTTAAGAAGCTTTAACTCTGGGAATATCGTGAATCCAGCACAATTCAGAATCTGGACATTCAGGATACATAACCATCCCCTCACCTTGTTCCCTGACTGTGTGGCCCACCTGGAAGTTTGGTGCCCATCATACCATACAATTCCCCTGCAAGGCTTTTTCTTCTCCTTGGATTTGATGCCTGTCCCTCTTTCTTTATCAGAACCAAGTGCCAACCCCCTTGAATGGCGGTCCTTCAGGCATACAAAGAGCGACTTTGACTGTATCTGTCACTTTCGGTTGGATGCCACCTGGCTCGCCCAGCCACCAGGTCAGGACTCAGACCCTGATGTCCTCCTCTCTAGCCACGTTAAAGCTCCTCCTGGACAATGACAGTTTGCTATACTTCTAGGTTCCTTCCAAATTCTCACCCAAGGGTGGCCATGTACAGCCGCTCAATAAAGACTCGTTTGTCCAACTTCTTGGTTTGTGGCAGCCAGTTGTTCTCTACACGATCCCCTCAGACTTGAGGAGTCATTATTCCACACATCTGGGTAGTCTCTTTCTTCCATGCAGTTATGGCAGGACACCTCTGCAGGAGCCCTGTTTCTCCACTGCAGTCGCTCAAAATCCGATGTGTATGAATTCGTCCCACGGGACGGCCGGGCACAGATCAGGCAACGGGAGACCGCTCATGGAGAAAGCAGGGCAAGGCACTGGTGCTCCCTTCCCCCCTGCCCCCCTATTCCAGCACAATTCTTCCTGGGCTTGTTTGTTTCCTAGTGCTTGAATTTCAATATCTACCTCCTCCTTGCCAAGCTCAGCTCTTGCTCTACATCTGTCTGAGTTTACTGTTCTCCCAGCCTCTCCTTCCTATTAAATTAGATATTAGACATACCCATCCGTCAGTGCTGTTCAGGGGTAGAGTTTGCCACTTCTTTGCGTGAAAGGCTGAATGCTGTGGCTTGGATGGACGTGGACTTATCTACAGAATTACATGCAAGCCTTGTGCATTCACCTGTGCAGGTGTTCAGGTCCTGTGTCACTCTACCTCATAAAACACTAAACTACCCTGGAAGATCTCAACAAAAGAATCCCATGTTATTATCCCTTGGCATTGCTATAGCTCTTTGTGTTTTATCTTCCGGTGGTGATGCTGGGAGTGTGTGTGTTTATGATCATTTTATTAGCCTTTCCTCACAAGATTCATTTTTTTATTAAGAACACAAATATCACTAGAAATATCTTGGTAGGAAGGTTGAAAGGGATTTCGGGAAAAACAGGGCAAAAGGCTTGAATGTCTGTAGGTTTAACCTGTTGCTCAAATGAATGACTGCAATATAACCATGGACTTTTTTCTTACAGGTAGTCTATCAGTTTTTCTTCAGATAGGATGTGACAGCTAAGATCTTGCTGGTTTAAAGACATGTCACAGGGGGAAGGGCAAGTTTGTGGAGATTACTTGAAGAAAAATCTTGTGTTTAGAAAAATCATGTTCTCTACTTCTGTAGTTACTTTCTGCTCAAAAATTTCTTATTTGTGCATTTCTGGTGGGCCAATACATTCCCTTGTTGTTTAAGCTAAGTTAAAATGGATTTTCTTTTACTTGCTGTCAAAGCATCCTAATTGTAAATAGAAGTAGCATGCGTACAACACTTGGTAGTTTACAAGGCACCTTCAGGTTGATTGTCACATTTAAATCTCCTGACAACCTTGGCCTGGGTACACTTAGATTCCCCTACTACAGAAGAGAAAACTGAGGCTCTGTGGGAATGAGAGACTCATTCAGTGTCATATTGCTAATGAGTGGTGGAGCTGGACTCGAACCCAAGTCTTTCCATTTCTGTTTCAAGTTCCTTCTACAATCTCACACTACCTCTCAAAGAAACAGGTTTGTTCATTCATTCAATTATCTATCTCTCCATCTATGCATCCAGCCATTCATCCATCCATCCATTCATCTATCTAATATGTCCACCCATCCATCCATCTATATCCATCCAAAACTATTCATTGAGAACCTATTATATACCAGATACTGTCTGGAACTCCCAGTTTGGTAGGGAAGACAGTAAATAAATGTTTAATTATAGTAGTGTGACAAGTGCTCAGGCATTAGGACTGGGGCTCTGGAAAAACAAAGGAGGAACACCTGGCCTGGGGCAGTGGTCAGGGAAAGCTTCCTGGAAGAAGTGATGCTAAAGCTGAATTTTGATGTGTATGTGTATTAACAAGCATTTATTTCCCTGGGTGGTACCAGCTTCCGATGCACCGCCATTCCGCCCACCCCTTATATCACTCTTAGTTGGGCTCAGTTGTCAGGAAAGCAGTGGGTGGAGCTAGTTCAAGAAGGAAGAGCATTCCCACTGAGGGGACTTTGAGTGATAACGTGGGCTGGAGAAGGCTGTGAACATATGGGATGGAGAAAGTGCCCCAGGAGAGAATCAGAAGACCTGGTTTGGGACCTGGGCAAACTCTGTCTTTTTTCCAGGCCTTGCTTTCTCATCACTGATACAAAGGGATTACATCTTAAAAAAGCTTGAAAGCGCTGATTGCACTGTCTCAAGCAAGCAACAAGAATAGGGCAAATAAGAATGTTCTCAGGGAGTGTGGAAGGGCCCTTCTCGTGCCTCTCATAGCTGCGTGCCTTTGCACTAGCTCTCCCTTCTCCCTAAAAAGCCTTTGCCCATTTTGTCCATCCATTAACTTCTAGCTCCTCTCTTGTCTCTTCTTCCTGTTTCCAGAGAGATGTTCAGGACCCTGCTTATCAACCACAGAGCCCTGGGCTATAACTGTCCCAGTCCTTGTGTTTGGATGTTTGCGTGTCTGACTCTCCGCTGGCCATGCATTCCTTGAGGGAGGGATGTGACCTTTTATCTCCATGGTCCCAGAACATAGCCCTGTGCCTGGCATGACACATATGTCAAAGAATGATGGAAGATTGCAGACTTGGTTTGATCATAGGTCTTTGAGTTGGATGATAGGTCTTCCAAAATTGACTTGGGTATTCAGAATAAAGTACTTTCATGCCCATTCTACAGACAAGACTCTTAAGGCCCTGGGAGGTTAAAAGACTTACTGGGAAGGACAAGCCAGGTCTTCCACTTCCCAGGACAATGGTTCTACAATTCCCCCAAGCCTCCCAGGATTTCAGTTCCATTTCTGTCCTTTGGAAAAACAATGAGGCATTTTCACTGGTGTAAGTTAAGGGACACAGGAATCAGGGTGTAACAGCTTAAGGAGAAGAGTGATATGAAGTCTGTGAAGGTTCATTTGGGTAACAGCTTTTGAATAGATTAAGACGGTGAGGCTTGGAGGAGGCAGGTGGAATAAGATCAGAGGAGACAGCATTTGACAATGCGGAGCTGTGTGGGCCCTGGACAAACAGCTCATCTCTGGGGAGAGTGGAGAAGGGTTTCGAAGAGCGTGTGCGTGAGACAAGCTCCATGTGCAGTGAAGTGGTGCGTACGGCAAACACATTTCCCCGTCTGCTTGGGCTGTCACAGCTCCGGCCCCTCTGCACATGTCATTTATCTTTCAACTTCCAAGTTGCAGTGGACCCTTTCAGGCCATCCGAAAATGGAGTCTGGGCTTTTGGGGGGGTGCCTGCTTCTTTTACACATCTAACCATCATCACTTTGGGATATTGTTTCTGTCTTCTTTGTGTCTCCCCCCTGAGTTTATTCCTTGGCAACATGCCTCTGGCTCGGGGGCTCTGATGCATCTTCCCATGCTGTTGCTTGTCAAAGGCACCTTATCAGTTCCCTGGCAGGCGCAGGGTGGTGATGCCGTGTGCACGCACTGAATCGCTGATAGATGCCACTCGGAATCAGCTCACACCTTTAATAAAGAGCACCGCCTCACTATTTGCTATGATAGGGCTGGTCGTGCTAAAAGCATCTCTTTCTGATTGGCTTTTGAAATGGCAGATGGAGAGCTGGGTGGGGGTAGGGCGGGGAGTCACTTACCGAGGAGGAGATGCTCTCTTTTATAAAAGCCAACTTCATCTCTGCCAAAGCCTCCAGGATAGGTTTGATGCCACCTTTGTGTTTTACGCTCTGAAGGAATGGATGATCAACACACACATCCCAGATGCTGCTAAGGAGCACAGGCATCCTGACCAGCCTCTGAGCTCCTTGAGGGCAGGGCCTTTGTTGTATTTTTCTGGGTCCCCAACCCCAGGCTCAGTGCCAGGCTCAGTGTGCCTGTGGAGGCTCTTGGGCCTGAGTTCCAGCCCTGACCTCACCCCCTGTTAGCTGTGTGATCGTGGGCAAATTTCTCAGCCTCTCTTGAACTCCTTCCTCAGTGTGTTACAGGGGTCGGGGCAGAGACGTTTCCTGGAGGTGCTGCTTCCGAGGCTGAGTCTTGAAGGAGGAAGGGGCAGGGCTGTTCGGAGGACTCTTGGTGGGCAAGAGAGGTCTGCTCAAGGGACCTTGTGGTGAGAATGTCTGGGAACTTGCAGTGTGGTTCAAGGTCAGACAGGCTAGATGGGGCGGGAGTGGGGAAAAAGGACACTGAAGTCCTAGTGAGTGGGTGGAGAAGCCAAGGGGGTCGGAGAGAGACCTGTTTAGATGGTGAGAGCAACAGGGCCTGTTACCTGGGAGGAAGGCGGGGTGGTAGTTGGGATGGGATGCTCTGAAGCCATGACAGCAGTAGGGAAATCTCCAAGCAAGAGTCGGAAGAAAGTCATGCCCATACCTCACACTTGATGCACTAGAAAATGTTCGTCTTCCCTTCATTTCCCTGTTATGTTCTGAAGCAGACTCCCAAATGGCTGCTGTAGAGGAAAAAGCAGAGAGGGGAGGACAAGAGAGGGTGGCGACAGCCTTGGGACCCCGACACCTGCTGGGTGTGGCCACCTCCGCTGCCCTGGCTCTGCTCTTTCAGCATCACTCCAGTGCTGCCATGTCTCTAGGGAGCTGAGTATGCTTCTCAGAGGTTTTTTTCCCTATCTCACTTCAAACTGCCTCCTTTGCCCGGTACTCCTTCGAGAACCCCGCATCCTCCTTCTTCCTGCTTTGCTGTCTGCATGCAGAATCCGGTCACAGCAGCTCTCTGCTCACCTGTCCGCGGTGCCTCCCCAAGAAGCACTTCCTGCTTCCAGCAGCACCAAGAATTTAACAAGTTCCTCCAAGTCACCAACAGACCATTTTGGAAAACAGATTTTATTAATATCTTGGATAGCTATAGTGCCTATAATTACAGGCATATATCATAAAGTTATATAATTAATATCTTGTACCACATACAGTTGCAGATGGGATAAATACTGCCATGATGGTTTTTACCTTCCAGGCTCTCCCGCAAAACATCCCATTTGTCTAACCCTCCTCACTCCCTGTGTGTTGTATTACTTGCAATTAACATGTAAGCGGAATATTTTTATGCAAACAAACTAATAAATAATAGACTACATCTTCTCGCCGCTCTGGCAACAATCTAGTCGACCTTAATGAGATTTGAACACAACGCGGTGATGTTGATATCTGTCAAGCTTGTTACAGTGGGATTCTCTCCATATTGGATTTCCTTAGGCTACTGCTGTTCCTTTGCATTAGATATATCATCCCTGTGGCTCTGAAAGTCTGGAAGGCACTAGCTAGAAATTGTACCAGTCTGGGAAAACCCTGGCATCCTTGAACGGTCTCTGGAATTTCCATGTTCTAACGGGCTGCTTAGGAAGTGGAGTGCTTCTGAGTAGGTTACCATGAGGCGTGTGGGAGGGTAGGAGGAAAAAGCTTCCTTCTCCAGGGATCTGCCATGACATCCTCCATGACAGCAGGCTAATAGGAAGTGTCAGAGCCTTCAATGTCATGGCAAAGCTTTGGTGGTCAGTGCAGTCTAAGCATTATGAATGACTGGTGTGCTGTGGAGATGCTCACGGAGGAGAGTGTACCCACTGTCCGGATGGTAGAAGTGATTGGAGTGGGTTTTCTGAATAAATTATAAATACAAATCCGATCGTGTCACTTGCATGTTGATGATCCTCCATGGACTCCTTGTCACCTTTACACAATGTTTAAGCTCCTTAGCCCGACAAAGAGTTCCTTGACTAGGGTGACCAACCGCCCTGCTTTGCCCAGGATTGAGTGGGGTTCCTGGGATGTGGGACTTTCAGTGCTAATAACTGGAAAGTCAGGGCAAACTGGGCTGAGCTGACCACCCTATAACCATGACCTAGGCCCACCTATTCCTCTGCAGCCCCAGCTGCCACCCCTATCTTGAGCAATAAGCTCTAGTGGTTCTAAATGGGTTATAACGGTTCCCTGCTGTTTCTTTTTTAAAAATTGAAGCAAAGTTGATTTACAATATTATATTAGTTTCAGGTGTACCACACAGCGATTCAATATGTGTATAGCTTACACTCCATTTCCCTGCTGTTTCTTCCCTCTTTGCTTACACTCCTGCTCTCTTGGCTGCCTGGAAGGTTGCCCTGGCTCCCCTGTCTTTGCCTAACTGGTTCTCCTCACAGTTGAACACTCGGCGAGTCTTCACCTCATCTGGGAAGTCTTTGTGACCCCCCCCAGGTTAGGGGGGTTCTCTCCTCTGTGCTTTATCCCCTGTCACAGCCATCACTCTCTCTCTTCAGTATCTATCTGCTTGTCTCTCTTCCCCACTGGGCTGGGAGCTTAGTGAAGACAGGAATATGACCTGTTAGACTTTATATCTCCCACACCTAGTACAGTGACTAGACATAGACGTTTGTGAAATATTTTATTTATAGATTTATTTACTGATTTAAATATTTAAGTGACTGAATGAATTAAAGGTAGACGATAAGATATAGCTCAGGTGTTGGTGACCTTTCAAAACTGTGTGCCTGTGTTCTGTTGACAAACACTTGGAGCAGTTCATGAAAGATGGGGAGACCCCACCTCTTCCTGGGGATGGGAGTGGGGAGTGTGATAGCTCAGGGTCACCAAACTTCCCGCCCAGGGAAAAGGGGGCCGGAAGCGAGGAGGGGCTGTGGGATGAGGGTGGTGATAGAGCAAACTGGTGTCCTGGATGCTGGGATGGGGGAGGGACAGGACAACCTGGGGAGAAGTGAACCAAATGCAACATCAGGGCAAATGTAGGCTTGTTGGTCATTTGGCTCTTGGGTGCCAAATAGATAGTCTTTCTTTCTTTCTTTTTATTTTTTTTTTAATTTTTTTTTTAAGGTTTTATGGTGAAGAGGGATTTTTCTATTTTCTTTTTTTTCCCCTAGTTTTATTGACATACATTCTTGTATAAGTTTAAGGTGTACGGCCACATGGTTTGACTTACATACATAATGAAATGATGACCACAGTAAGTTTAGTTAACATCCGTTGTCTCATATAGATACAACAAAAAGCAAAAAAAGAAAAAAATTTTTTTCCTATGATGAGAACTCTTAGGATTTACTCTCTAACAACTTTTGTATATACACACAGTGGTGTTGACTAGACTCATCATGTACATTACATCCCTAGTACTTATTTATCTTGTAACTGGAAGCTGGTACCTTTTGACCACTTTCCTCCAATCTGCCCCCCTACCCCCTGCCTCCGGTAACCACAAATCTGATCTCCAAAGAGATATTCTTGACCAAGATGTTTACCCAAAAGGGGGTGTGGGCCAAGAAGAGAGAGGTGGGACATCCAGGAAGTTGGCCGGGACACAGAACTTAGGAGGTTTCTTTTAGAGAGGCCCTGCTGGGCTTCTGAGGGCAGAGGGGAGCGGTGCAGGCCCTAGGTGGGACCTGGTGGCGGCAAGGTTGGTATGGGCCGTGTGTCCTAGGCCAGCCTGCTGGGTGGTGGCCAGGACTAGTCCACAGGCTGCTCAGCAGACCCATCACTCCCTGGGACCCCTGGTGAGCACGCTGCCAGCAAGTCCCCTGAGCTGCCAAGGGGGCTGCCTTGTGTACTGGAATCTCTGTCTGCAGGATGAATATTTCGGAAAGGCAGCTGGGAAAGGCAGTGCCTTTTTAATCTAAGCTGAATAGAGCCTGAGGGGGAAGGGCACAGCATCCTCAGGAGTGGAATAATGTGCTTGGGACACCATGTTCCCTGTGTACAATGGGACGGGAGGTGAGCGCGGGAGACGGCTCTGGTTATAGAATTCTTTCCCTCTTGGCCCATCCTGAATGAGAGCCTGGAATTGTCGCCGGTGACCTCTGACAGCAGCACAGGGGGTGGCAATTGTGCCGACCCTGATGAATGAGAGCCCGTGGGGGAGACACGCAGTGCCTGCTGTCTATGGAGCTGCTCACTCCGGCCAGATGCTGGCTCTGCTTTCCATAACTAGCTTCGTCTCATTGCAGCAACAGCCCTGTGGCAAGTGATTCTCTCTCCACTTTACAGGGGAGGAAACTGTGGCCCAGAGGAGTCCAATAACTTCAAAGCACTTAGCACAATGCCTGGCACACCATCCCAACAATAGTAGCTAAAATTTAGGTTAGGTTTGCTCTGTGCTAGGCATCATGCTAAGTCCTTTGATAGGTACAACACATTTAATCCTTACAACCGTATAGGATATAGGTTCCATTATTAGCCTCATTTTACGGATGAGGAAACTGGAGCACAGCAAGGTTAAGAGCATGCCCAAGATCACACAGCTTGTAAGTGACAGAGCCAAAACTTAAAAAAAATTTTATTGAAATATAGTTGATTTACAATGTCATGTTAGTTTCAGGTGTACAGCACAGTGATTCAGATATATATAGATATATATACACATACATATATATGTATATATGTATATTCTTCTTTAGATTTTTTTCACTATAGATTATTATAAGATATTGAGTATAGTTCCCTGTGCTCTATAGTAGGTCCTTATTGGTTATCTATTTTATACATAGCAGTGTGTATATGTTAATCCCAAACTCCTAATTGATCCCTTCCCCCGTTTCCCCTTTGGTAACCATAAGTTTGTTTTCTATGTCTGTGATTCTATTTCTGTTTTGTAAATAAGTTCATTTGTATCATTTTTTAAGACTCCACATATAAGGGATATCATGATATTTGTCTTTCTCGATAGAGCCAAAACTTGAACCTAGGTAGTCTGATTCCGAAGTTTAAGCGTTTAACCATTTACAATACCACCTCATATACAGAGAACACTCAAAACTGTTAGCTGCTGTTACTCTCATTACTCCCAAAGGCCCACAGCTTGCGAGGGCAGAACTGGGATTGAACACAGGATGTCTGACTCCAAGATACCTGCACTGAACTTCTATACTAGGCTGAGTGAGGGATCTCTGGATTTTTCTAGTTAACTGAGGGTTAGTAGGAAAACCCAGTTGCCTTCAACCCAGTGACAGACCCTACTAGAGTCACCGGTATCTGTGCTCTCTTCCTCCTGGGCTCACAGCCTCGCTACGTGTCCCTGCTTCCTTTGCAGTGAAGTGTGGCCACGTCAATGAATTCTAGCAAGCGGAATATGAACAGAAGGGATGTACGCCCCTTACAGGCTTGTCCCGCCCTCAAAATAATCCATCTGTGATCCCAGAGGACCTAAAGGAGGGTCACTGATGGAAGGAGCCTGGGTATTTGAATAACTACATGGAGCAAAGCCCCCAACCCCTCGCCCCCAAACGGGACTTTAATGCAAGCAAGAGACCATATTTATTGGGTTAAGTCACTCAGATATTGATATTATTACAGCCGTCAGCTCTCTCCACCGCCAATAATATAGAGGCTTAAAAAAAGCCCTTGAAAAGTGCCTGAGTCCACTTCTCTGCCACGGTAAACAGACGCCAAGAGAGTGAAGTTTGGAAACAACACAGGCTTTAGGGTCAGACCCAACTGAGTTCCTGTCCCAGTTCACCACTTGGTAGCCTTGTACCTCAACCTTACTAAGCTGCAGAGGCCTCTTCTGGGCAATCCAGGAAATACCATCCATGCTGGGTTGTTGCGAGGAGTTAGAGGTAATACAGCTAAAGCCCCTGGCACAGCCCCTGCTGCACACTTGCTCGATAAGTGTTAAAGATTTTGCCTTTTAGTGAGAGAGCAGTTGTCCACTATGTGTCAAAACCTGAAACGTTTGCACGGCTCTTAACCCAGCAATTCCACTTCTAGGAATTTATTCTAAGAAAATAATATTGGATGCTCAAAGATTTAGCTATTAAAAAAAAAATGTTTACCCTAGTATTGCTTTTTTTTTTTTTTTTTTTTGTGGTATGCGGGCCTCCCTCTGTTGTGGCCTCTCCCGTGGCGGAGCACAGGCTCCGGACGCGCAGGCCCAGCGGCCATGGCTCACGGGCCCAGCCGCTCCGCGGCATGTGGGATCCTCCCGGACCGGGGCGCGAACCCGGTTCCCTTGCATCGGCAGGCGGACGCGCAACCACCGCGCCACCAGGGAAGCCCCTAGTATTGCATTTGAGTGAAAAATTGGAAACAAGCTAAATTTTCAACAATAGGAAATTGGTTAAATAAACGGTGGTGCATCTATTCAGCTGAGAACCATCCAGCCATCCAGCCATTAAACATACATAATAGAAGGCCATGCAGTGATATGAAAAAGTATTCACAGCAAAAAAGTAGAGAAAGCAGATTGTACAATAGCTTGTATTCCATGAACCTATTTTTTAAAATAAAAATAAAAGTATATGTATATAGAAGGAAAAGAGTTAAAGGATATACCCTGAAATATTAAAATGTTTATCTCTGGGGAGTGGGGTTTGTGAGTTTCTTTTTTCCTTTGCTTATCTGTGTTTTCTAGATTTTCAGTCTTAAAAGGAATTATTTAGGTAAAGAGAAAAAACTAAGTTATATAAACTCATTTTTTTTTTTTTGGCTTTGCCTGCATTAGCCATGACATTGAACATCTCTGATCACTGTGTGTGGATGTTGACTTGGAGAGTGTGAGAGATGAAGAGAAATGAGAGTTGACCCAGGGAACTGTCGAGTATAGGGTTGTGTTGCTGTCATTTGTGGTTTAGGTGGGTGCTGGTTGTTGGATGTTTAATATTATGGGTATTATTTGTATGGACACATGAGCACATGGACATCTCCCCTCCGCCCTTCCCTGTAAAAGTTCTGCTGCTAATGTGTATCCTGTCCTTGACAGGACCAGGTGTCCCGTGACACTCTCCAGGTGCCCAGAGCATAAGAGCATCTCTGGACAGACCGAGGACCACAAGACGAAAGCTGACAACTCCCAGCCTTAATATAACAAGGCGTCCAGCATGGCAGCACTTGCTGGAGTAGCCTTCTCTGGGCTGGTACACTCACCACGAGCTTTCTTACTCCTGGAGCCAGGGACTTAATGAGTGTGAATGAGTTTGTTTCAGGTTTGTAAAAACCATGCTTTTGCAAGAATAAGTGAACCACTTATTCTTATGCAAGAATAAGTGAACCATTTATTCTTTTTTTAAAAAAAATTTGTTTTATTTATTTATTTTTGGCTGCATTGAGTCTTCGTTGCTGTGCACGGGCTTTCTCTAGTTGCGTCGAGCAGGGGCTACCCTTTGTTGTGGTGCGCGGGCTTCTCATTGCGGTGGCTTCTCTTGTTGCAGAGCACAGGCTCTAGGCGCGCCAGCTTCAGTAGTTGTAGCACGCGGGCTCAGTAGTTGTGGCTCGTGGGCTCTAGAGCGTGGGCTCAGTAGGTGTGGTGCACGGGCTTAGCTGCTCCGCGGCGTGTGGGATATTCCTGGACCAGGGCTCGAACCCATGTCCCCTGCATTGGCAGGAGATTCTTAACCACTGCGCCACCAGGAAAGTCCCTGAACCATTTATTCTTATGCAAGAATAAGTGAGCCGCTGGGAGAAAGTATTCACAATGCATATGGCTGACAAAGGACTCCCATCCAGAATATATAAAGATTTTCTACAAATTGACAATAAAAAGCTCAGTAAAAAGTGGGCAAAAGATTTGAAGAAGAATTTCACAAAAGAAGATCTAGGAATGGCTCATAAGCCCATAAAAAGGAGTTCCACATCATTAGTCATAAGGAACATGCAATTTAAAGCCACAATTAAATACCATTTCATACCCAGTAGAATGGCTAAAATAAAAAAAAGTCTGATGACTCCCAAAGTTGGTAAGGATATGGGACAACTGGATTCTCAGTTCATTGCTATTATGGCATCAGTTTAAATTCTGTTCAAAATGATTTGATTTATGTGATAAAATAGTTTCTGGATAAATATGTTTCTTCATTCATGCACTTATCCAGCAATTATGTAATTACATTGTGATGGGTAAAACAAAGTTTATGCCTTCAAGGAGCATGTAGACAGTTTTTGAAATGAAGCTTTGTTAAGTCAGTCACCATATAGCTAGTGTTATTTACTCTATTTTCTTGATTCTCAGACCCATGTTATCTTACATCCAATTTCAAAATAAATCTGACAACTGAAAAAAATGTGTTTTTGCACCAAAAATAAGAGTTTTGAGGTGCCTCTGTTTGCATGTCATTTTTTTCACACTTGGCCCTGGCTTCGACAGGAAAGAGATAATTTTTATTCTTTTACCCTTTGCCTCTGCATTCCAGTTCTTTGAGAATAAATGCATGGGAATGGATGGTATTAATAATGATCTTGTTCCATTTGCTGAAACTTTTCCCCTCAATCTCTTTTTAAATATCGCTGCATTTTGATCTCTCAATATAAGAAAATTATGTTAAATTAGTACAGTCTTAAGCCATAAGTTGGCGTGGCTTTGTTTACTTGCCCAAAGGCAAAAGTTAAATCCATTCAAAAAATATTTTTTGTGCCTAGCATTGAACCAGACACTGTGCAGTGACACAGAAGGAGCAGTTCTGATGTGAGAAACGGATATCGTTTTATAATGAAAAGGGCTCTGGGTTTGAAGTTAGGGGACTGGATTGGATTATGGCCCTGTGATGTCTTAGCTATGTGATCTTGGGTGTGTCCCCAGGCTTTAATTTTCTGAGCCTCTGTTTTCTCCTGGGTGGAATGGGTATAATCATACCTATCTCATATTATTGATTTAATGGATCATGTAAAAAAAAACTTGGTGGGCTTCCCTGGTGGCACAGTGGTTAAGAATCCTCCTGCCAATGCAGGGGACGTGGGTTCGAGCCCTGGTCCGGGAAGATCCCACATGCCGCGGAGTAACTAGGCCCATGAGCCAGAGCTACTGAGCCTGTGCTGTAGAAACTGCTAGCCACAACTCCTGAAGCCCGTGCGCCTGGAGCCCGCGCTCCGCAGCAAGAGAAGCCACCGCAATGAGAAGCCTGCATACCGCCACGAGGAGTAGCCCCTGCACGCTGCAACTAGGGAGAGACCACGTGCAGCAATGAAGACCCAACGCAGCCAAAATAAGTAAATAAATAAAATAAGTAAATTTTAAAAAATAGCTTGGCATGTGATAGGTGTTCAGTGAATGCCTGTCGAATCTGAATCAATCTCAGTGGAGTTACAAGATGTGTTTGAGGAGATTCTCAGAGACAACGTGAGGCAGTGGGGAGCATGTATTGTCAAATTTGAGATTGAGATGGCACAGCTCTTAGAATAACCTCCAGCATTTTTCAGCAGTGTTCAGTGAGCCATAGTAGAACACCAGGGAAATTTGTCTGTAACTTTGATCTTGGTTCGGTAGAGAGAAAATGTGACTTGGCAAAACTGAAGTGTGTTAGTTTTATAGTTTGGGGCTTGGAGATGTTATCTCCATGACCCAAAAGGGCAGCAGGTAAAGGATAAAAAAAGTGATGGGCACGGGCATGGTGCTCAGAAATAATTTCCTGGAAAAGAATCAGGTATGAGAAGGACTGGGAGTAAAAATAGGAAAGAAAACTAGAGAAGGGAAGGTGAGTGGAGGCTGCCCACCCAGCAGGAGGACAGCAGGCCCTTCTTTGGGGTGAAGTGTAGGCAAAGGTGTGTGAGAGGTGATGGGAGTGGGTTCCCAAGGCCACACAGGTGGTCACTGCCTGATTCAGGACCAGGAACTCACACTTCATCCCCCAAATATCCTTTTTTGTCCCATTGCAAATTGTTTCGGTGATATCACTTTCTCAGTTTCGCGCACACACACACACACACACACACACACACACACACACACACACACAGAGTCACATTGGCAAGCCCTTTCTGGGGAACAAAAGGCTGCTTCATCCGTTCATGTTTCTAAACTGTGTTTCTAGTTAAAAATCTTCCTTATCCTGTTGGATGTTCTTTAAGCGTTTGCGATCCAGGTCAGCTAGGTGCTCTGGGACGCGGTGGCTGAAGGAGGAGGAGCAGACATTGGGAAGGTGCTGGCTCAGTGTCCCAGAGCTCTCTGGAGCTGAGATTTCAGGGTGAGTTAGAGCACCAGGCCGCATGAAGAAGAAAGGGAGGTGGGCAGGCTGGGAGGCATTGCAAGGAGAAAGGCCTAGGGACTGAGCAGCGTGCCGTGTTTTAGGAACTGCCCATGGCCGAGGTGGGAGCGTAGACTGGGAGCTGCGATGTGAAGAGAAGCTTCCGAGCCCCACAGAGCTTTCCCTCCAGGGCACATTTTCTTTCTCTTCCCACTTTGCCAACCACATGGAACAGAACAGTATTTTCTTCCCCTCGTGAAGTGACAGGGAGGGGCTGGGTAGTCGGTGGGTGTTGAGTGAGGCTGTGAGGTCATGAAAAGCATGGGGGCTTCTGTCCAGGGAAGGGGTGGACACTAGGGGACTTGCCCCAGAGAGTCCCGGAGACTGTGAATAGAGGACAGGAGGCTTTCTAATGCCAGTGAGGATGGGTGAAACTGTTTCAGAGTAACTGTTGAGAAGTCGTTCATTTGCTTTAAATCTTGTTCTTGGCTGTAATTTGATTTAAATAGACTTCTTTAATAGTCAAGCCTTATTTAAGAGCTCCATTCTTAGGGAAAAAGCTCAGTGGAGAGGAAAAACTTGGTAATATTTGGCTCCCTTTGATGGACCCTGGGCAGGCCGTAGGCACCCACCAGCGTCCTTGTGCCTCTCCACACCAAGTGTGTGACCGGCACCTAAGGCATTAGCTAGCTGGGAGCTTGTTAGAAATGCAGAATCCCAGGCCCCTTCCCATACCTACTGAATCAGAATCTGCATTTCCACAAGAACCTCACGTGACTCTAATGCACATGATAGGCATGTAAGAAATAAATAAATGACAATGATGGAAAGTATCACCAGCTTCCTGGGAGGTGAAACCTTGAAAACTCCAAGCCAGAAATTTCCAACTTTGGAAGGGAAGGAAAAGGGATTAAGGAATTTAGAAATACAGTAAAGTGTAAATCTTTGTATGTTTTAGAATACTTCATAAAACATTGGATTATAAATTGCATATTGGAGTTTTCAGGGTAATGGGACGTGTGTGACTCTCCTCGCAAGGACATTGCTTCTCTCTGCCAGACCTTGCAAGAGGCTGCCTTTCTCCAGCTGTTCCCCATCCTAGAAAAACCAGCTTTACAGCTTAAGTCCTGCGTCTGGCTTCCTTGAGGTTGAGCCTCATTGGAGATGTTGAAAGTTTGCCTGTTGATTCTCTGTCTCATTGTGAAGATTTTAATTGCTAGGTATTAAAAACACCCATGTAATATATATTCCATCTGAGAATCTGTTTTTCTAAACCTCCTGTAACGTAATCTGCACGGAAAGATTGAACTATAGATGGCTGGGGGTTTGCTGCTGGGGGGAAGTTGAGGAGTAGGTGGTGGGGTGGATGTGGGTGGATTTGGCGAACAGCTGCTTTCCTTGTGACTTACGATGAGATAGATGTTAGTAGTAGGACACCCAGGGCAAAAGAAAATCTATGAATTCTTATGATTCTGTCATTGCCCTCACATGCAAAATGGCCATAGTTTACTGAAAACTTACTCTGTGGCCCAGACTTTACACCTATTATATATATTCCTACAACAACTCCATAGGCAGGTGGCATTATCCACATTGATAGATGAGGAAGCCGAGGTTCAGAAAGGAAAAATACCTTATTCAAGGCCACAGCACTGGCCCATGCAACTGGGATTTGAACCCAGGTCCTTTGAACCCCAGAGCTATGTTCTTTCTGCTCTGCCCTCAGTTGTCCGCTGTGAGCCAGACTCATTTTTTACCCGGCCATTCTGGTTTGCTGCCAAGGAGCCCACCAGCCTCCTTCCTCAACTGATGGAAGCAAATCTCATAGACTTGTGCATCATCCGTGAACAAGAAGAGGGTGAGCAGTGACGTGGCCTGCTGTTTGGTCGCAATCAATCCACCAGCTAGTCAACTCCACCGACATTGGATAAATAGCTGCTATGCACAAGGCAGGGCTCTAGACTCCAGAGAGCTTAAAAGTATGAAGTCAGTGCCTTTAGTCCGATGGAACTGTGAAATAAACACATTCCCCTCTCACCTGCACGTGACAAGTTGCATATTGACAGCACAATGTGCTTTTACAGGGTCTTGCATTTCAGAGGCTGCTGCAACCTATCAGAAAGGACACAGAATATGGACTCAAAATGTCTGGATTTGAATCTTGTTCTCCCACCACCAGATTTGTGATGCTAAGCAGATCCTTTTTCCTCTCTTGAGTCTCAGTTTCCTCATCTGGACCGTGAAGATCCAGGACAGCTGTCTCACAGAGCTGTTGCAAGGGTTAAATGCCCGGATATATGGGAACTGGCCAGTGCAATGCCTGGCACACAGTATTTCTTTAAAGATGTTTATGGAACTCTGAGTCTTCAGTGCTTTATTGTTTCCAAAGCTTGTTCTTTCCAAACATCTCATCTGTGCTTCTGTGGCATAAACAGTTTGGCCTGGGCCACTTGAACTTCCTTGAAAGCCTCCTGCCCCAGCCCACAGGCCGAAGCTCCAAGCGGAGATGTTCTCACATCACCTCTCAACTGCGAGCTGGTCAGACAAGAAAAACTGTGGCCTAGGGTCAGAGGTAGAATCCCTGCCCTCTATTCAATGACCCAGGCTACTCTGTGACCTTGGCCGTATGTGATATTTTTATCCCTTGGCCAGAGTTTCATAATCTGCACCATTTGTACAAACATTCCAGGAAACAGTTATTTGTACAGGCTCATAAATTTGTGGGACAATTTACATATGGAGCCTCATTAAATGATAACCTTCTGATGCTCCGAGCCCGCTCAGGGCCCTCCCTATGGTCACCGCTTTCTGTTGAGCTTAGCTGTGCAGGTGCCGGTGGCCTGAGGCTATGATGATCCTGCTTTGGCCCTCTTGACTCTCCCCCAACCCCTTTCTGTGGCCTTTCATGATGGATGGTGCTCGACCCATAATTTTCTGTCTCTCAAGTCTCCCCAGGCAAGAGCTCATCATCCCCTTGCCTCAGCTTTTGGTCCTTGGTGGGTAGCTCCCAGATCTGCCCCAAATGCCTAATCCTGCTTCCTGCCTGCAAAATCATAATCAATATGAATTCCACCCTTCTGCAAACATTTATTGAGCTCCTGCTGTGTGCTAACCCTGTGGATGCAGGGTGAACAAGTTGGTTAAAGCCCTGGACAGAAGCAATACCCAAGTATAACAAAGAAATAAATCATAAAGTTTCAGTCAGGAGGGGAACGAAGCATTCAACCAAATGTCCAGGGAGTGGAGAGATTGGGCTGATGGATTGTCTCATCACTGAGAACAAATGAGCAACAGTTCTGGCTTGCCTGCCATGAGGAAAGTCAAGCAGGGTGAGGGGTGGGTAGGGAGGGCCGGGAAATGGTGAGGGAAGGCTTCCCTAGGGAGAGGACCTCCGAGCAGACCCTACAAGCTGAGAAGGAGCTGGAAGATCTGGGGAAAAGGAGGCAACTGTACAAGAGGCCCTGAAGTGGGAGCGAGTAGGGTGAGTTTTAGGAGCGGTCACTATTTATTGTGTGGTTAACTCCATGCCAGGTGCCAGGCGTCATCCTTACATGCCATATCTTAACTGATCCTATGAAAAGAGTGGTAATCTTGTCCCTTCCGTTCCTTAAGATGTAGAAGCTACTCCAGTCTCATTCTGGAGGATGAAGACGCTGAGAGGTGGAGAGGCTAAGTAATTTGTCCACGGGCATCCCAGACCAAGTAAGTGGTGAGGCTGGCATTTCACCAGCTTCGCAGTATCCCAGGCCTTTGTTCGGTAGGACTCACTGCACACACTGCCTCCTTTCAGCCCCACTTGCATTCTGATGAAACCCCACCTCTTGCCTTCATTACAGCACATTTCCAAGGAGGCACCCCTTCCATACCTCACCTATGAGAGTCCCTTCCAAGTGTCTCTGGCTCGTCCCCCTGCCGTGCACTCAGCACCTAGTCAGCTTTTTTTTCTCAGCATTTCACCTCTGTCCCTTCCCAGCTGCCATTTCACCTGTTCCCAAAGCCCTGAACCTGGTTCCTACCTGTTCCGTCTGCACACTTTTGGCAGAAGAAATGTCCTCATCTAGAACTTCCTCACCATCCTCACGTTAAACCTTCAGCAAATTTTTTTTAACATCTTTATTGGAGTATAATTGCTTTTCAATAGTGTGTTAGTTTCTGTTTTATAACAAGGTGTATCAGTTATACATATACATATATCGCCATATCTCTTCCCTCTTGCGTCTCCCTCCCTCCCACCTTCCCTATCCCACCCCTCTAGGTGGTCACAAAGCACGGAGCTGATCTCCCTGTGCTATGCGGC
>NC_041229.1:73241905-73242262 GCF_002837175.3 Physeter macrocephalus
TTTGTTTTTCTCTTTCTGACTTACTTCACTCTGTATGACAGACTCTAGGTCCATCCACCTCACTACAAATAACTCAATTTCGTTTCTTTTTATGGCTGAGTAATATTCCATTGTATATATGTGCCACATCTTCTTTATCCATTCATATACAGATTGCCAACAAAGACATGAAAGAGGGCTTCCCTGGTGGCGCAGTGGCTGAGAGTCCGCCTGCTGATACAGGGGACAGGGGTTCGTGTCCCGGTCCGGGAGGATCCCACATGCTAAGGAGCGGCTGGGCCCGTGAGCCATGGCTGATGAGCCTGCGCGTCCGGAGCCTGTGCTCCGCAAGGGGAGAGGCCACAACAGTGAGAGGCC
>NC_041229.1:73242638-73260755 GCF_002837175.3 Physeter macrocephalus
CTGGAGAGGGTGTGGAGAAAAGGGAACCCTCTTGCACTGTTGGTGGGAATGTAAATTGATACAACCACTATGGAGAACAGTATGGAGGTTCCTTAAAAAACTAAAAATAGAACTGCCATACGACCCAGCAATCCCACTACTGGGCATGTACCCTGAGAAAACCGTAATTCAAAAAGAGTCATGTACCACAATGTTCATTGCAGCTCTATTTACAATAGCCAGGACATGGAAGTAACCTAAGTGTCCTTCAGTAAATTTTGATGCTCTGAATTTCAAAGGCTATCAGGTATCTTAAACCTTACTAGCGACATTAAGAATGACCCCTTGACTTGCCAGCGTCCATAATCTCATGAGCCAATTCCTTAGATTAAATCTCTCTCTAGGGGGATGGGATTAACATATACACACTACTATATAGAAAATAGATAACTAACAAGGACCTACTGAACTGTACTCAATATTCTGTAATAACCTACAAGGGAAAAGAATCTGAAAAAGAATCTATATGTATATGTATATCTATATCTATCTGAATCACTGTGCAGTACACCTGAAACTAACATGATGTTGTAAATCAACTATACTTCAAAAAATACTAATAATAATGACCCCTTGAATTTGAGGAAGACCTTAACAGTGAACAAGACATTCACTGTTACTGTGTGTCCTGAAGAGAGTTCTGTGCCTTTAAGTAGCAGAAACAGTGGGTGATGATTTTGAATTTAGGTGTTGCTAATGGCCTCACAGTAAGAAAGTAATAGAGGTTTTAACGCCTATCAGTGGGGTTTGGGGCAGTGGGGGAGGAACAGGAACTGGGGAGGGAGGGGGATTTTATACTGTGTGTTGTAACAGACGCTGGAGTTGAATCTAACTATAACTTTTCTTTTTTATCTATTCTATTTGTCTAGAATAATGAATGACAATACTTAGTTAGCACAGTGCTTTGCACATAGTGGATGCTAATAAAATGTTGGTTCCCTCACCATGTCCCCATCTCCATCTCCAAGAAAATGATACTTAAATGAAGCAAAAAAATCGTGATTATAAATCATAATACGGGAGGGAATACGTTAAACTCTTGACCAGAATGCTCAGGGAATAGAGAGTCTGGATTCGTGTTTTCTGGTAGTTGAGGATTAATCAGACTCTCTCTGTCTAAGCCTTTGAGTTGATGATGGAGGAATAGTGGTTATGGGTATAAGCCTTGCCAGCTGGGTTCAAGCCCTGACAGCCAGTTGCTCACTGTGTGAGGAATGTGACTTCATCTCTCCAAGCCTCAATTTTTCGTCTGTTAAATGGATATAATAAGAATTTGTTCCAGGAATCTATTACTACATAGCAAATCATCCCAATACAATAATTTAAAGCAATGACCACATTTATCTTGCTCACAAATCTATTATTTGTTTTCTTTTTTTTAAATATTTATTTATTTGGCTGTTCCAGGTCTTAGTTGTGGTACACAGGATCTTTGTTGCGGCGTGTGGGCACTTAGTTGCGGCATGCAAGATCTGGTTACCTGACCGGGGATGGAACCCGGGCCCCCTGCGTTGGGAGCGTGGAGTCTTAACCACTGAACCACCAGGGAAGTCCCACAAATCTATTCTTTGGGCAGGGTTCAGTGGGGGTAGTTTTCTTTGCTCCATTCAGTATCAACTAGTGTGGCCTGAAGCTGGAATCACCTGAAGGTTCACTCACTCACTCACGTATGTGGTAGTTGATGCTGGTAGTCAGCTAGGGGTCTAGTTGGGCTACATGCAGCCTCTCCATGGGACCTGGGCTTCCTTACCACATGGTAGCTGGATGCAAGGGCAAGCATCCAGAGGGAGGGGGACAGGGAGGGGGAGGAGAGGGGAGGGCATTTTTTTGATATTAATATCATTCTATGCTAATGAATCCGGCCCACTTTGTCCCAGCTGGAGCCTCGGATGTCTGCTGATTAATTTGTTCAGAGCTCTCAGAGGGAGGGGAGGGGAGGGGAGGGGGAAAGGGAGAGGGAGAGGGAAGGGGAGAACCAGGCATAAGATGTATTTCATTTAATGACCTACCCACAGAATTCACTCTGCATCGCTTCTACTACATTATATCCATTAGGCATGAGTCTAGACAGCTGGCCCATATAAAAGGGAGGGAAATTAGACTCTACCTTTTGATGGGAGGAGTGGAAAACAATCTGTAGCCCTGCTTAAAACCACCACATAGTTCCTACGTCAGGGCTGTAGTGAGGATTGAATGTGATCTTGCAGTAAAGCAAGGCACAGTGCCTGGCACAAATGTATAACCACAACAACCTTATGAAGCATGTCACATTTCCAGTTTGCAGCTGAAGCAGCTGAGGCTCTGAGAGGTGAAATGACTGGCTCAGATTCCCAGTGACTGCCAGAGCAGGGATTTGAACTCTTGCTAGCAGGACTCTGTGTGGCTCCTTCAGAGGCTAGCAAATGGCTCTGACGTCACTCAGCGTCATTTACACGTGGTGCCAGTTGTTAGAGGAAACGGATCTGTGAATTGGATGATCTAGTCTCTACAGCCTGAGGTCATCCTTCCTTCTTTCCCTGATTGTCTGTCCCTCTTTCCTCTTTGAAAAGGGACTTGGGGCTTGATTAGGTGGGCACTGGAATATTTTGCTTTGCCCTGTGCACCCTGCTGTGGGAATGGCACTGAGACCATCAGTTTCTTCTTTCTCAGGTTGTCATCCAGAAGGCCTTGGATAAAGGTACCAGACAGGCCTTAAGTCACTGTGTCCAGTCCCCTTTGGACTTTGGGAGGTGTCTAACATCTGCTGGCTTGACCTGGAAGCTTCTGTTCTCCACTTCAGTTGTTAACTACATTGGGCTGGTCTGTAGCTTTAAAACACTTCCATACCACCCCATTCGTTATGCTCCATTGATTTAGAGGGGAAGGTGTGGATCCCTTTGTCTGTTTACAGGGATTATAAAATATGAGCTATATCTGTAGCCTGAAATTACGTGTGTCAATAAAATACAATTTTTTTTAAAAACACCTGACAAAATGTGTTTTAATTTTGCAGTGGAAATCCCTTCACCTGTCAAATTAAAATGTAATCCTCCTTGAAATGAAAAGTACCTTTTGTAGACAAAAACCTGAGGAAGAAGGCAATGAAATTGGACTGCTACCTCCAGGCTTTTTAATTTGGATTTTTTTTTTTTTCCTTTTTCTCTCCCCTGTATGCCTGGTAATTTTTCTTCCCAGTAGAAATTTGCTTGTTTTAAACTTAAAATGTACTGCATAGAGAGCCATTTTGCTCTATATTATTACTTCTGTTTCCAAAAGAATTTATAACCTAAGATTTTGGGTTTTTTTGTTTTTTTTTTAAAGTAAAATCTCACTTACGAAAGTGTGAAACTCATGGAGACTGTTGTATTCGGAACTTCTCTTTCCATTTGGACTGTGAACCCTGAGCATTTTTGGAGGCAGTGAAACTGAAGACCTGCTTTACTCTGGGGTGGGTGGTGGGAGGTCGAAGGATACATCCTTGGTCTCTTCTGGAAGGTAACTCTAAATTATCCAGCACGGTTCCCCTCCCCTTGGCCATATCACAGCCAGGAAAGGAGCTGCATCTCCTAACATTCTGGGTGCTTTGTGCAGTGGACCTCACGATTTTACTGTTTGAGGATAACTTTGGGTGCTGGGAAAGAGGGTATTTTTCACTTTCTTTCTGTTTTTCTTTAAGATGTAGATATTGCTTTTATAATGGGAAATAAAACCTTTGTTTTAAAAACAAAACCACAGCCCCCAAAGAATTATTGTTTAGAGGGACTCTTTCCAGGGTGCTCATTCATTTATTCCATTAGCCAGTATTTTCATAGCACCTGCTATGTTCCAGGCCCTATGCTGGACTCTCAGGACATAAAGATAAACATAAGTAGCCATGGCTCCTGTCCTCACCGAGTTTAGAGTCTATGGGAGTGGGAACAGTAAACATAGGGGCTCATTGAAATGGAACATTCAGACAGGGGCGTGGTGCCATTGGAGGGCAGGAAGGGGAGATTCACCCCAGGCAGAAGGTGGGATGAGACTTCCCTGAGCTGAAATCTGCAGGCAGAGTAGAAGTTGGTGAGTCAAGGAGGGAGGTGTGCCCAGGCAGAGGGAACAGCATGGACAAAAGCTCAGTGGACAAAAGCTCATGGAGGCATGAGGTCCTGAAAAAGCCTCATTGTGGCTGGGATGGAGCCCTAGAGCTAGGAAGTAGGGGATTCAGCAGGGGTGCTCCACCCAGGGCAGTTGACCATGTTCAGGAAGGCCACCTTTATCTGAGAGTAATAGCAAAGGGTTTGATGCAACCTGTGGTGTGTGGATGAGCTGTACGTAACTCCGTAAAGGCAAAATGCAGGAAGCCCAGCTTGTCTGAGGCAGGCCTTTCTCAGTCTTTGAAATGGAAAGGTAGACTGGTTGCAGTGACCTTCTGGGGGTGTGGGCAGCTGCTGTGTCTTTGGGTTCAGGTAGTGTCTTGAAATCTTCCAGTGCTGCTCTTTGGGATCAGGGAAGAAGAGTGAGGCTGTGAGCACGTGCCTGTGGGTTTGCCTGTGTGTAGCTGAATCCCGAGGGGGCACATTCCTGGGAGGAAAGAAGAGGCCCCACCGGAGAGGCCCAGCCTCTGCTACCATGGACAGCACCTGCCTTGCTGTGCTTCATTCATTCAGCACACATTCATTCTGGGAGGACCTCCCCTCTGCCAGGTACCTGGGGCAGAGAGAGGATTCTTGCTTCTGACAAGACCACCCTAGGCTGAGTCTGGTGTGTGGAGAGGGTCCAGACAGGGTTCAGGCCATAGCTCTAGATGGGTGGGTAGCTGCGTGCAGCTCCTTCGTCCTCAGAGGCAGGTATGTCTGCCCAGGTCCTGGTCCAGGAGGCACCATTGCTGCAGGAGCAGAAATGAGCCTGTGACTCACTGGGCAGACAGCTGAGCCCCCAAGGTCCAGCTGACAGACCAGCCTGCGCTCAGGGCAGGAGGGAGCCCTCAGCGGGGTGGGGATTGAGCCTGCTGTGGGTTTCTGGATGTTGTTTGGAGGCAAAGCCAGCACAGTGATGGCTCTGGTTTTTATTTCAGCCTCTGTTCTTGACACTGTCCCTCTTCCTGCCTCTCCTTTTTGGTCCCATGCTGTTTCTGCCCCTCCTCTGCCCCTTCACCCCTGAATGCTCCTGTAATAGCACTGTCTCGTTTCCTACCTGTCCCAGCCCTGGCACCCAGATCCCAGCTTTGCAGTTCCCCACAAAGTTTTAAGTTGGGAGAATTTTGAGTTGATCTCAGGCAGGAGTGTGGAGAGTGTCCTCAAGTGCACAATGGATAAAAGTACCTCCTGGAGCTTTGTGAGGGTTAGCTGGGATGATGCATGTAAAGTGCCCACAGCTCTGCCTGGCATGCCCCTAATAAATTCCTAATAAGTGATATTGGTAATTATGAATAACCAATCTCAGCAGCTTAGAGGGTGCAGGGGAGAGAGAGTGCCTTTCCCCTACAACTGGTGTTTGTTAAGCATCCACTAATACTGCTAGCTAACATTTGAGCATATTATACCTGCTGGGCTCTGGACAGAACAGCCACCGTTATTACCCAAGATCTCACAGCAAGGAAGCGTGGAGGCCTAACATGGGCATGTTGCCTGTATGAGACCAGGACATGGCCCCAATGGTGTGTGTGTTAGGTTGATGTGTAATGTATTACCGCTAACCTACAGCCTATGAGGGTGTTGCTTAGTGCATTTTCTGTGAAGAGATACCATGTTATTCAGAAGGCTCTATCCCTGTCATTCCGCTTGTGTCCAGGGCTTACCTGTGCCCACATTGTGAGATCCACATATTCAGAGGGTCTCCAGAAGGAAGCTTGTGCTCCTCCTTTCCTGAGCACCTCACCTGGTGGGAGGCACCATTGTGTGTCAGTTCTCAAGCCCCACTGTATGCCAGTGTGTCCCTTCTCGGGGGCAGGTGATCTTGACTGTGTCCTTCAGATACCACTGACAGAACCAGTGGTTGGCATGGTGATGAGAAGACTCAGAGGGCTGTGGGCCCTGTTCTTAAATAGTTGAGGGCCCCCTAAGAAGAGGAAGCAGATATGTTTGGGGTTGTCAAAAGGGTTAAACTAGGGCTATGGGTAGACAAGTTTCTGCTCAATTAAAGGAGGAAATTTCTGACCACTAGAGCTATGGAAAAGTGGACAGGATGCTTCCAGAGGTAACGATCTCTCTTGGTCTTGGAGGTATATAAGTCAAGACTTATTGACTGCTCGGCAGGGCTGTTGTGGACAAGAGTGGATTCTCTGAGGGGTGTGTGTGTGTGTGTGTGTGTGTGTGTGTGTGTGTGTATTGGGGTTCCTGCCCTCGTGTCTGCCTTTTGAAAGGCGGCTGTAAACTCCTGGCCTCTCACATGTGGAATGGTTACCTCTGGTGTGTGTTTGTGGGTGGGTGGGGGAGCTCATCATTTCTACTATTACTATTTCTGCATGCATATTTATTTTAAATTTGTTACAACAAACAGGCATTGATTATATGATAAAAAATAGATTAAAATTGCACCTTGAATCAAAATTGCCTCTGAATTATATGTCACTAAAGAAAGATCAGTGGGCTACTACAAGTCAGGAGACCTGAGGTCTAGCCTTAGCCTGGCTGCTCCCTCTCTATATGACTGGGCAAGGTACATTTTCATTCTGGGCCTCAGTTTGCCCATCTGTAAAATGGGAGGACTGGACTATATACGCTATGCATGGGCCCATATAGCTCTGATACGCAGGCCGGGCTGCCGTGGGAGTGGGGGAGGGAGAGAAAGAGAAAGGACAGTATCTGTGCCTCTGTGTGATGGGAATATAGGGCTAGTGGTGGCAGAGGGCCCTGCGTCTTCGGGCTGCATCCACTTTGTCAATACTGCTCTATTTCCTGACTCTCCTTGGCATCCTCCGTCTGGGAGATGCGTAGGAGGTGCCGACTGCATCACTTGTGTCCCAGAAGCTCCGTGAGGCCTAGAGGGCTGGCTTTTGAAGAAGCAAGCCTGGGGGATGGCACTGCTGGTTTCCCCTTCTGTAGGCCAGTCTCTGTCCCTTTAAACACAGCTGGCTTTCCCATGCACCATGCTTCTGCCACCATGGTGACTCTGTGAAGCTAGCCTTGCTTTTGTGCTGGCTTGTCCTTCCTCTGAGCCCCCTCCGTGCTCCACTCACCCCTCTGCTTTCCTATCCCTGAAATTCCAACCCCTGCCTCCATTCTCCAACCTTCTGGGAGTCCTTCCCTAGCTTACTGAAACCCCGTTTCCCTTTTGACGCTCAGTTTTACCCTGCCCCTTAATTCTGGCTAGATCCACAGTTTGGGGATTAAGAGGTACCCTACTAGTTTCAGCTCCCTATCCTGTGCAGGAGCCTGCCTCGGCCCCCTCTGACACCGCTGCTCCCACCAGGGAAGGAGGATTTAGACCCTCTCCTTCACTCACAGACAGGACCATAGTTGGTGGGTGAATGAACGGCGCTTTTGGACACAGCCTCAGCCTCTGGCAAACACCTTTCCTGAACCCCAGGTCACTGTTGCTTAAGTCACAGCTGGAGGCTGGCTTCAGAGCATATTGATTTCTCCCAGGGCTTTAATAACCCCGAGCTTCAGTTTGCCTATTGGCTCCTTCGTAATGTATCAGCCTCATAAAATGGTCACTTTCGGTTAAAAGATCTCATTACTGCAAAAAGAGATGTTGAATCTCACTTTCAAGGTCACTGGTGAGATGTGATCTTTGAGATTCATTGGCCCTGGTCCAGGGCGTGGGGAAGTGGATATTAAGAAGATAAATTAGAAGTCAAAACACAGGTCTGTTTTCCCCTGTGTCTTAGGCTGAGTGTCTGTGATGAATTTTGCAAGGAAAAAAATCAGAACTCCCTCTCCCCACGCTGCACTCCCTGCCACCTTCAGAGGTCAGATTCCAACTTGGAGAGATAGTCAGCAGCTCTTTATTTCAACCCTGACATTACCAGAATGTTAATTTCTCTGGGTAATAACACAGAAGGTTGCCTTCTCTCCTGCAAGTCCCCGAGGTTGGCTTTACCCCTCAGCCCAGATATTTTTCAGTTCCGTGCAGTTCAGGAAGTCCTTGTTAACGGGCTTGTTCTGTGCCAGGTGTAGCGTCCACGGGCAGGGAACACAGAGAGATGTGACAAGGCTCCTGTCCTTGGAGCCTACTCGCCTCTGGTGTCGGTGGGGCTGGGGGTGAGGAGGGGATGGACTGATGCGGTCGGGGTGCCGCTGGGATAAGACGGCAGACCCTTTCTTTCATCGACCCTAAACTGCAAGTATTATGACCGACGCCATTTACGGTAAGGAAACTGAGCCTTAGAGAGGTTAAAATGCCCAGGGCCGGTGGTGGAGCTGAGCTTGGGACCAGGTCTGACTGATTCCAAAGTCAGCTAGCCCTTTACCCCATATATGGTACTGCCCTTCCCAGCACCCAGAAGAGCCCCAGGCCCAGTGGCCAGAATATAGAGAAGCATCTTTCGTTTGTGCAGCCAACCCCCTTGGATGCCATTTCCATTTTAATACAGCATCTCATGAATAGTTCTCAGTAGCAGGTTAATGCTCTCAGATGACAGATTCCTGTGTCCAGATGTGGAAGATCAGTCTGCAGTGAGGCAGCATTCTGAGGTTGGGGCAGGAAGGTGCTGTGCCTGTTATCCAAAGGGTGTGTTCGGAGAAAATCAGGGGGGGTGCTGGGGGGAGTCCACCGTGACAACTGTGAATTCAGGTAAAGTTAGCGTTCAGGAGGTTGGGGAGGTATCCCAAAGAGCCACCTTCTCCCATATCCCTACCCTAGCCTCACTTTCCTTTGTTTTACTTCCCATTCATCCCTGTAGTAAACATAGATGCTGGCCACGTATAACCAGGGCCCCCGAGGCTGACTTGCTCCTCGTTGCGCTGGTGTGACTGGGCTTTTCCGCTGGTGAAATGGCGCAGCAATGGGAAGAAGAAGTCGTTTCTCCCCCCAGAAGCCACCGACTAAATCTTCAGGCCTCCGTGGATGTCTCTCATGGGGCACACGTGCTCCAGAGAACCACCATTGCAGCATTTCACCTCTTTGCAAAGAAAACTCTATGGATGAGGGCTCTGTAACAAAACTGGAGTTTCCTCAGGGTAAATACCCAACTGTTTAAAGACAACCTCCAGAGAAAGTGCCAGATCCTTCCCGCTCATCACTAGAAGAAGGCGCAGGATGGATGGGGCCATGAGTGTGGCATGTTGGGCATTTCTAAGGCTCGTAGGGCTACTTAGGACTGGGAGGTATCCTTGGCTAGTTTCCTGGGCCTCTGAGCATTTTCCTCTCTCCCATTCATTCATTGGAAAATGACTTGTTGCATCTCTCCTGTGCACCAGGCACTGTCCTAGACACTGGCGATGCCCTGGTGGACAAAAACAGACAAGTCCTGTCCTGCTGGAGCTTACACTCTGCTGAGGAGAGGAGATAATCAAAATAATGAACATCAAATGAGTAAAACATGGAACATGTCAGATGGTTATAAGTGTAGTGAATAAAAAGAAAGTCGAGTACAGAGAATAGAAATATGGCGACAGGGTGTTGATGGCATGTTGCACAGGCCGGTCAGGGAGGACCTCACTGATACGTTCACATTTCAGCAGAGTCCTGAGGTGAGGGAGCAAGGCAACATGGTATCTGGACGTGAGAAAACAGCAAATGCAAAGGCTTTGCAAGGAGAGTGTGTCTGGCGTTTCTAAGGATGAACCGGGAGTGATGCAGCTGAAGTAGACTAAGAGTCAGGGGAGGGAAGTGATGCTTGAGCCTCGCAGGTGACCATAAGGACTTTCGTTTTTACACTGAGGGAAATGAAAACCCAGTAGGGGGTTTTGGGCAAAGGAAAGATAACACCAGGCTTACATGTTAAAGGATCCCCTTGCTTGGGGCTTCTGTGTGGCCGATGGCTGGGAGGGGAGGGAGGACAGGAGGGGAAGAGCAGGTGGAAGGTGATGGCGATGATCCCTGTGGCTAATGAGGGTGACTGGCACCGTGCCCGTAGCCATGGAGGTGGAGAGAAGTGGATCGATTTCTGGATACACTGAATATACAACAAACAATTTTTGCCGATGGATTGGTTCTGGATTATGAGAGAAGGTGAAGAGTTAAGGAAGAGTAAAGTTTTTGGCCTGAGCCAGTGGGAAAATGGAGTTGCTATTTACTGAATGGGGGAAGGCAGTGGAAGAAGCAGGTGTGGGGAGAAGAAAATGTGGAGACTGGGTGTTGGACACATTAACGGTGAGATGCTTATGAGATCCACAAGTGGAGGCGTTGAGTGGGCGGTTGGATATGAATCTGAGGTTCACAGGAGAAGCCCAGTCCTGATATATACATTTGGAAATCATCAGAGAATAGATGGTGTTTAAAGTCATGACACTGGGAAGAAGTGTGGATGGAAAAGAGATCTGAGGACTGATCTCTGGGGTGCTCACTCCGACATTAAGATGTCAGGAAGATGAAGAACATTGGTAAAGGAGACAGAAAGAACAGCCGGTGTGGTAAGAGGAGAAAAAGAGAGGTGTCCCAGTGTGACGGACATTAGAAAAATATGGTTCCTTTCCAGTCTCTGCTTCTTCCATCCTTTTCAGGCCTCTGACTTTGAGCTTCGCCTGCAGAGGTAGCAGCACCTTAAGACCACGTTTCATCAGACTCAGCGATGCAGAGTCTTGGTTCCATCATATGTTCCGAGTGGGTTTCTAGGAGGATTAATTGGTCTTTGGCCAGGAGGAATTAGGACTACATTTCAGTTGGCAAGCAGCCTTAGAGAAGTCCCGTAGTTAAGGTGGACGGGGTTTTCTTATGAATGGAAGGCAGGACTGAGATTTTTAAAACGTTGAACTGCAAAGCAAGCACAACGGGACATCTTTCAGTTTTCAGTCTGAATTGGAGGTCTGATCTTGGCATAAATAGACAAACCTGGTGATGTTTCTGGGGAGTAATTTTGGGACCATTTCTTCAGCAGCTGTTGGCTATTAGAAATGGAATTGCTGTGGCTTCAAAAGAAAATGTCTGAAGGTAGAGACCATTATTTTGCTTTAGATCAGGATTCAGCCTGGTGTCTTGGAAGGAAAAAGAGACCTGAACTTGATTCAGGTTCCAGATCTGCCCCTGGTTAATTGTTCACCTGTAGGCCAGTTACTGAAGAATTCTGGGTGTCAGTTTTTTCACCTGTAACATGGGCATAATTTCTCCCTACTTGCAGAGACTTTGTAAGGATTTAATATGCACCAGTACCTTGTTCATTGTAGGGGTTAGTTAGGGCTGGTTGGTTTTATTTGCTTTCCTCTAGTGAGGAAGAGATGGGACTTCTTAAGGAGGTTAAACAGTACACATCATGGGCATATGTATGCGCCTCCAACTCTCCAAGAATAGGCCTCTCCCGCAAGGAACTCTTTAATCCATTTGGAAACACAAAGCTGCTTATGTGAGAGCATGTTTAAGAACCCTGTGGAGTGAGACAGTCTGAGGGG
Organism: Physeter macrocephalus; assembly: GCF_002837175.3. NCBI lineage: Eukaryota > Metazoa > Chordata > Mammalia > Artiodactyla > Physeteridae > Physeter > Physeter macrocephalus. The sequence goes on from NC_041229.1 coordinate 73,254,125, forward strand.
ACAGGGAAGGCTTCAAGATGATCCTTGAGCTGGTCTGAACCCAGATGGACAGAGTGTGGATGGGTGACCTGGAGAGGGGTGGCACCTTTGTGTTTAGTTCTGACTTGTCCAGAGGTGAGAGAGTTGAATGAAAATCCAGTTAATTTTGAACTCATTAAAATCATCCATCAACTATGCTAGAGAAAGTACAGAAGAAGTTCTTGTCTCCAGGCACTCCCAGTCCTGCGGGGTGTTGGAGATGTAATAGACATTCACGATATAGAGTGGTGATCTCTCTACACGAGACCTGTTGTAGAAGAGACAAACATTATAAGCTAGGGTTTCATTCAGTAAGAGCTTTGGAGAATCTGTTGGACCGTGAGTCTCAAGAAATCACAAGGAAGAAGGAGGTGAGTTATTTTCATCAAAGTCATGGAGATCTCCTCGTCATGTTCCAGATGGAGCTTCTGCTGAGGGGCTGTGTTTGCTCCAAAGCTTCCATCTGGGTGACAAGGAAGGAATGCCCTGGCTTTCCCATCTGTTCCAGCTGCTGTCTTCCTTCAGTCTCCTGGAGTCATATTGGTGCCTCTTACCAGCCAACTGGTATGTTGTCCAGGATAGAGCAGGATTTGAAGCCAGGTGAGCTGGGTTTGAATCTCAGCATCAACCCTGGCTACCTGTGTGGCTGTAAGTAAGTCAGTAACCTGCCTAAGTCCATCTCCTCAAATGTAGAAGGGGGATATGACCCCTAACTCTCAGGTCATTGGAGGATGAGGCTGTCACTAGCTTATATAGTGGTTTTGTGAGAGTTAGAATTAGGAGAAGGTACCTCTTCTTCCAGACGTTCTACTGTCATCTTCCAGCTTATGGTGTGAATGGTGCCCCCTAGGGTATGTAGGATACACATCATCCATTGCATAAACGATAGCCGCTACTATGATAATCATTATTATCACCTTGATGGAAAAGAGCTCCAACCTGACCTTTTGGTGGGTTAGTTGGATCAGCCTGATGCCTGGTTAATCAGATTTCATCACAAAAGAGCAATTCTCCTTTGACCAGCTAACATATAATCGTGACAATACACAGGGGTGTGCCAGGAGCTGTGTGTTCTTATTAGATCTACTTTAGCACTCCGTGTCAGAAGCTGAAGGTCATCAAAACATTGGCCATCTCTAAATTATTGTGCTGCCAAAATAATTCCTACCACAGAGCAGACTGTCTCCAGCCACTGGAGATCAAAATAGAGCCTAATGGATTTAGGAAGCAATCAATGCTTCTAAAGACATTTGTGGGTTGTAGCTCATAAAATATTAATTCTTTCTGTTTGTCTTTAAGAATATATTTTATATGTTAATGCATTATTGAAGGGTGTTTATAATGTTAAGTGACTTAAGACCTGAGCATTGAATGGCTGAATTTATTTTTCTTTCAGATATAAATATAAAATAAAAAGACAAAACCAAACCCCGCTGACCATGCTGGTAGCCATGAGTTGACAGCCATGGAATCAGACTGTAACCTTATACAGTGAAGTTGTTTTATTCACGTTTTGATGGGCAAATAAATAACTTATGTGTGGCATTTCCCACCTAATAAAATGTTTCGCTCTCAGATTTACAGGGCACATTTATGAAATCACAACTGTGCAGCTCAGCTTTATTTGTCCTTAATAACATTAGGGCCAGGGAGGGTTGCGTCTGGGTCTTCAATGTACAGAAGGATGCAGGTGAAGGAGGAGTGATCACAGTTCAAAGGAAGCAAGGGCAGTCGGGAAGATGCAGGGAAAACTGTTTAAGATTGACTCAGAATTCATCTTTCTGGACAGAAAGTATTGTAGATGTTTGGGTTCTTCTGAGAGTGGGCATGTCTACACTATACAGAAGTACACAAGGTATGTTTCTTGGTATATTTCATGGAACACTACATTCTAGTAGGAATGAGTTAGTGCACTTTTAGGGGGCCACAGACCACTCTGAAAATTTAACCTATGGTGCCACACTTAAGAAACATGGTCATATTCACGTGCACACAAAATTCTTCACATGATTTCCGAGGGTCCTTCACCCCGGACATAAGACTGTCGGGCTCTGATCTAGTCCAGTAGTCTTGTTTTTCACTCCAGAATGCTGAAGCCCAAGGAGGTGGTGGCCCACCTAGGGTCACACAGCTCCTGATACCTCATCCCAATACCACCTCTCCAGGTGGTAGAAGGTGTGAACTTAGGCATGGAGGAGTGTAGACTCTAGAGCCAGGGTGCCTTGGTTCATAGCCTAGTTTTGCTGCTTATTATTGGTTTCACCTTGAGCAAGCTATTTCTCTTTCTGTGCCTAAAATGTCCTCATGTTTAAAGTGAAGATAACACAGACTTGTTGTGAATATTAAACAGACTGATCTACTTAGAGCTTGGGGCTTGAAACACAGTAAGCACTTTAGAAGTCTTGGTTTCCATCTCTGTGTGTCGAGATCAAAGTCCCCTGCAATATGCTTTCATAGCTTTTTGTATGTTTTCTTCTGGTTTTTTTTTTCCTCCTTCATTGTGCCTATAATATAATTTATAGGACTTTGAAACTATTTGACTGTTTATTTGTTTGCTTATTTATCTTTGGTCTGTTTGGGTGCAAATAGATACTGCTTCATCCTCAGTACCTAGAATGGGTCCTGACACATAGTAAGCCATCAATAGACATTTATTGGATTTTCAATAATGAATGAATGAATGAATAGCCCTTATTATCATTTGTCTCTGTGTGCTCATGTGTTGTGCGTAGTATCTGTCTCCCTCCTGGACTAAAGCTCCATGAGAGCATCACTTACTGTAGTTACCTCCATCCCTCAGTGCTGTGCCTTGGCACATTGTAATTTCTCAATAAGTATATGTTAATTGAACATGTGGATATTTATAAGGAAACAGGAGAGAGTAAGAATAACAGAGGGCGCACAGAGAAAAGAAAGAAAAGGAGAGAAAAAGGATATTATTTCAGGTCCAGCATTCATGCCACTCCACCATTTATTCATTACTAAGGCAATAGGGGGTGGTGGTTAAGAGCCCAGACTCCAGAGCTGGCTTCAAACCCCACTTCAGCCACTTACATTGTGTGAATTTGGGACAACTTAGCTAACCTCTCTGTGCCTCTGTTTACCTGAAATATGGAGTTATATTAGCACCTACCTTATAGGGTTGATAAAAAGATGATGAGTTAATCTCTGCAAAGTGCTTAGAACAGTGACAGGCAAATAGTAAATGCTCAATAGACACCAGCTATAATGATCATTTACTTGCTAATTTCAGCAAACATTTACAGAGTATTTACTATCTGCCAGGCCCTTGCTGGGTGCTTAAGATATAGTTGGTGCTTCAGAAAAAACAACACACCTCTTCCACGGGGAGCTCAGCATCTCCTAGGAGAGATAGAGACGTGCATTAACAACCCCACGCTGGTGCGGTAGAAGGAACGGCCGTGGGACATAGAGCTGGCACCCTCGCCAGGCCGGGGCCCAAGGTGCAGGGACAAGGAAGTTCCCGGAGGAGGGACGTTAAAAGAAAAGCTGGGGTTAGCCTCGTAGTAGAAATGGGAGGAAGGGCATTCCACCTGAATGGAACAACATGCTCAAAGATAGAGAGGCGGCAGCAGCAGCTATATGTTTGGAGGACAGCAAACATCAGGATGCCATTCATCCATTTAATTCATTTTATTAGTGTCCACTGAGCATGAACAATGCTCATGCTAGGCACTGTTCTGTGCACTAAGGATAGTGCAGAGAACACATTGGACATGAGGCTTCTATTCTAGCATGGGAAGACAAACAATAAACAGATGTGGATGTCATGTGTCAGGTGGCCAGAAACACTATGGGGAAAACCAAAGCAAAGTAAGGGATATAGGGTTTGTGGTTAGGAGAAGGAGTGTTATTTGAGATGGGGCGGTCAGGGAAGGCCTCTCTGATAAGTGACATTTGTACAGAGCCTGAAGGAAGTGAAGGCGGAAACATGGGACTCTCTAGGGAGACATTGATTGGTCCAGGTAGAGAGATAGTCATGTGCAAAGGCCCTGAGTTAGGAGCAGGCTGGACCTGTTGGAGATAGAGCAAAGAGGCCAGTTTGAGGAGTGAGCAAGGGGAGAGTGGGAGGAGACCGGGCAAAGGGCTGGCCAGTTGCCATTGGGCCTTGTGAAGACAAGTGGAGACTTTGAGCATGAGTCGGAAGGCAGACAGAGAGGTTGGGGGGCCCGACTGCTCAGGGCCGAGGCATAAGCTCTGCCAAGGGATTGCGCTTTCTTCACGAGAGCCAGGGAACCATGGAAGGGTTTTAATCAAGAGTGATGTGGTCGCATTGCGTCCGACAAAGATAACTCTAGCTTGAGAGTTTACTGGAGGGGAGGGGCGTCAAGTGAGGAGTTCAGGGGGTGACCCCACTGAAAAAGGAGGGAGGCCTGAACTTGCAACAGGAGGCAGAGCTGATTGCACCCACGTCTGTCCCCTTCACTGCCTGCAAGTTCCCCTCTTTCCGTGGGTCTCACCAGTGCCTTACTGGAATCAGCATTACCTCCTGAATTGAATTGTGGGCGGGAAAGACCAGAATTCAGTCGCCTGAGCCCCTAAGGCCAATAGTGAGAAAGAAACTTCCAGCTTTCTGTGGGTGCTATTACAGGTACAATTTCTGCAGCTTGAAGCCTAGGTCTAGAACAGTGAGACATTTTTATGTTGTACACTGCATCGCAAATCAGATTATTTTTTTAAAAATTAATGGCATCTGTCATTTAAAAGAATTTTAAATGCGTCTTTGTCTCCGCCCTTGGAAAACGCTACCTCTTAGTTTTTATGCTAAATCAAGTGATCACAACCCAAGAACTCAGCAATTTTGCTCTTTAAATATTTACTCCATGATTTATTTCCTTCCAATGAATTCATGATTAAATTTTAAACCCACACTCCTATTCAGCAGGGAATCAGAGAACAGAGGGTGAAATGACTCTTTTCTTTCTTTTTTAAAGTTTTAACTTGGAAATGCTGTCTGTTGGGTCTTCCAAAACCCATCGTTGAGCCTTCCCCCCCCTCCCTGCACCATCCACCTGGAACTCCGGTTATCCGGGGCAGTGGACAAGGAGCGTGGACCAAGGACAGAGGCAAAAGGCAGCGGACTTTTCCATCCTAGATATTTTTGTCTCTTGTCCCTGGAAGATAGGAGTTGGTATTTACTGTCCTAGAAGAGTCGAGAATCCTGATGCCTCTGAATGTTTATGAATAAGGAGAAAAATACTCATTGACATGTATGCTGAAGACTGCTGGTTTGAGACCACCGGGTCCCCCAAATAAATAGGGAAGCAGATGTTTGGGAGGTGCCTGCCAGGATATTAATAGTTTTTCACCCAAATTGTGACGTCGGGCTGACCCCCTCCCCTTCCTCCTTCCCACCTGGGTCTCCGGCCCCCTCTCTGTGATAAACGATCCCTTCCCTTTGTAGTGGTCGCTTCTGCTCTCCACTGAGATCCTTCTGCAGTCAGGGCTGTATTTCCCGCTGTGTGAAGGAGTGATGTGAAGGCCATCAAAAGGTTTGTCTGTCCTGAAGACCCTTCCCTCTGCACACCAGCAGCAGACCACGCCACACCGCCCCTGCCACCGCATACCCACAGGTGCTTGAAAACACCTTGATCCAGTGGAAGAAGCTGTGTATGAGACACAGACAGGCCTAGGCTAGAAGCTTTACTTTGCCGCTTCCTCCCTGTGGCATTGAATGTGTTATTAAACCTTTCCAGGCCTCAGTCCTCTCATCCATAAAATGCGATTGGCAGTACTTGCTTTGTAATATCTGTGCCCATGCCCAGCGTAGAGTAGGGGCATCAGGGAACAGTGACTTTTTCTCTCTTTGTGTTAGACCTTTGGGTGAAGGCATTGGGTCTCCAAAAAGAACCTTTTAAAAATGCAAAAGGGTTATCTCAGAGGGATGCCATAATTACCCAGGTAGGGATTGCTTACTAGATAAACAAGATGGGGCCACTGGAACAGAGTAGGAGAAGCACGGCATTGGGGGATGGGGTGGGATATGCAATTTGGTAATGGGTGCAAAGAAATCCCAGGAAAGAGCTCTCAGGTGCTTGGTGGGGTAGGCAGAGGCGGAACACATTTTGCAAACTTCTGGCGGTCAACCCAAGCTGACTCGGCTTCTGTGTTCTTGCTTTGCAGCTGGGGGAAGCTGGGGCCACCTGGCAGCCTGCGGGGCTTGGGGGACGGCACAATTTGGACTCATCAGATTTGAATCTGAGCATGGTCACCCACTAGCTAGGTGAGCTAGGACAGGTGACTCTATTCTTCTGATCCTCAGTTTCCTCATCTGCTAAATGAGGGGAGAGTCTAACAGGGTGTGGGAAGATTCAGTGGTAAAAATGGGGGAAAGCATCATTTTCCCAAAGAGGAAAAGGGAAGACAGAGACAGCAGACCACTCGTCTTAAGTCACAGAGCAGACAGAACCGAGGCTATAGGTCTGTCTTCTCCAGGCTGGCCTGCTCAGATGCTACCTGATACTTCTACAGGTGGCCCCTGGAACTAGCCGTTCCCTCAGGATGGGCTCATGTCACTGGGAGTCTCCTATTTCCCTTCACCCAGGTTTCTTCTTCTTCCTCTTCTTCTTCTCCTCCTCCTCCTCCTCCCCCG
>NC_041229.1:73260842-73276334 GCF_002837175.3 Physeter macrocephalus
CCTCCTTTTTTTTTTTTTTTTTTTTTGCAATTAACCAAGTCTATTTTTCTCTTGAAATCTCTACTTGTCGCCACTGCCCTGTAGAGGATCCGGGCCTCACTTGCCCAATCACCCTATAGCCAAGAGGGTCTGATTTGTTCCCGGCCTTTAAAACATACCCATAAAAGGAGAAGCATGTGCTCATGACTGTTTTAGGAAATTCCTTTAAATCACCTCTTTCCCAATCTGCTCCTGATTCTCCGGCACCCTCTCTCATCTCTCTGGCCCCAAACTTCTGCTTCACACACCAAATTCCATATCTTCCTCTGCTCCCCTATTTGGGAGTAACTTCTAAGCTCCTTCCTAGGGATTTGGTTTCTGATGTCCTGTCTGGTTTTCAGCTTTGTTAACTCATTTGATCTCTTTCTCCCAGTGCCAGGTGGAGGCTCTGGGCGGTGGGGGCGGTGGAGGAGTTGGAGGTCCTGACCTTACCTTGACGGGACGTGTGGCTCCCTTAGGACTACTGGCTCCCGCCAGTGTGCAGGTTCTTTCTCTGCATGCTTACTCATTCATTTTATAGACAGTCTCGGGCGTCTACTCTGTGCCGAGTATGGTGCAGGGTACTGGAAATACCACACACACAGCAGCCCCTGCCCCAGTGGAGCTGATAGTCTAGAGACAAGTAACGAGACATTAACAGTACAGCTGAACAGGGCTGTGCTGTGAGAGGCTGACGAGGAGCACAAAATTCCAATTTGATGGTGGTCAGGGAAGCCTTCCTGGAGGAAGCCAATCTCATCTGAGACGTAAAAGGCAACTAGGAGTTAGCCAGTTAAAGGAGTGGAGAAGAGAGTATTGCCAGATAGAAAATGGCACGTACAAAGGCCTGCAGGCATCTGAATGAATGAAGGATGGCAAGAATATGGAGTAGGGTGGAGGAGTTGGGGGAGAGGTGTAAGCAGGGTCCAGAGCATGGAAGGGTTTGCAGGCGTGCTGAGGAGTTTGGGCTTTGTCCTGTGGACGACGGGGAGCCATGGGATGGTTGCAAACATCAGATCTGCATTCTGGGGAGATCCCTGTGCTGCCATGTGGAGGACAGAGCCAGCCGCTAAGGCTGTGGTGGTGATAGACGACTTCAGCCCTTGGGACTTGTGCTCTTTAGAGAACACCCCACTCACCCACAGCCCCCACCCGCTCCCCCTTCCAACTTGCCACTTGAAAACGAAATCTCCAGCCTCCCTTCCTTTCTGCACTTGGCGTTCAGCGTGTCCCGGGCTTTGTCCAATCAGCGCTGGCTGGCTGAGTGCCTCTCCCTTTCGCGGCTGGGTCCTGATAATGCGTGTCCTCCTTTGTTTCATCGTGCAAATATGTGTCTGCGATGTGGTTGGGACTGATAAGTAAAGAAAATTGTGTAGCTTAACAGCAGACATTTCATGACCTCAGGAGTCCCCCAAGATGCATGCTCCCAGCAAATTGTCGGCAAGCCCATTTATCACGGCGCTGACCTGGGACTCTGTGCACATTTCCCTATGAAAACAACCCAGTGCCGTCAGTTACCATCTGCCCCGACCTCACCATAATGAAGCGAGCTTTAACTAACCCTAGTACCCACTGAGTGGTCCCATCACAAATGGCTTTTGGGATGCAGACACCTGCACGTGGAATGTAGTCTTCCTGACGGTGGATTTGTGTGGAAATCCAATACACCCTTGAAGCTTTGTTTATTTTTGGCTTAGGTAATTGGATAGCATTAATTATTTATATTTCATGCTGCAAGCCAGCAGGAAAAGGGCAGAAAGGGGGGAGGTTGGGAGAGGGACAGCCGACCAGTTGAGATCATGGCAAGCGGCTAAAATATTCTGAACCCTGATTAAGTAGGAGCGATTGTGTGTAATCACTCCAAATAAATTTTGCTAGAAATATTGTATGTGGTTTCCCAGAAACTGTTTGGTGACTCCTTCAGGCAAAATGACAATTTATCAGTGTTTGGGAAGTCCCTTGGCAGTCCGGTTCTTGCTACCACAAAACTCATTACACTCCATATAGTTGTGACTTTAGTGATAAGAGCGAACTGCAAACTTTTACTGGGCGCTTACCACGTACCACGTGCCAGGCACTGTGCTTAAGTTCCGTACATATGTTGCAATCATTTGAAACTCAACCCCATGAATTATCTGTTTAATTATTATCCCCATTTTACAGATAAGGGAACTGAGGCTAAAGAGATGGTCTTGCCCAAGGTCACAGCTAGTGAATGACACAACTAGGATTTGAATCTGGGCCTGGCTGACTCAGACTCTGCAGCCCCTTTTTTCTGAGGATATGAATACTTTAAACTGAAGACAGGCACCACCACCCCGAGAGCCCGTGAGTCCCACTGGGGTTTTAAGCTGCCTGGTAGGATCAGGACGGAGAAGCGGATAGAGCCCCCTCTTTTATACTTGGCTTTCTTTATGAGTTGTGAAGCTAAAGGTTACTCTGCTAATTAAATGGGGAGAAAAGGGGGCTGTTGGAGGATCAGTGGCAAAGTGACTCCAATTAAACCTTTAATGAGTATATTAAGCCATGTAAATCACACGCCTTTTTCTCCCCCTTTGGGAATATCAGCTTCCCTTGGCGAGCAAAATCATTGGCCTACCCCGTGTCATCTGGGGCCTCCGGGAAGCTAGAAGGATGGTGGGTTTATTCTGCGAGTGCAAAAGCTGAATGATGCTTGAGGGTTTAAAAAAGAGAAAGTAAAAAAGGATCCCCTCTTTAATCACTAGTGTTTTACTAAATGTGACTTCCAGATTTAACAAAGCATGGGGACTAATTTAGGCTTTTGCTTTTCCTCATCTTTCATGAACAGATCCTGATTTTCTTTGAAACTTCAAATCTCTCCCAGTCACCCGCTGAGCTCTCAGCCTTGTTCTTGGGTGGGTGGGTGGGATCTTGGAGCTCTCCCCAGTCTTCCCATCACTTAGGTAAATAGCCCCGGACTGCCTGGAGCGGCCTTGGCAAGGTTGAAAGGGGAAGTGATCTGGTGCTATGGTCTCCTCTCTGAATGGAATGGTGGAGGCCATGAGCCATATTAATCCAAGACTCTGTTCTGTGTGATCATTCATTCATTCATTCAGCAAATCCTCACAGAGCTTCTGTGATGCTCCAGGCTCATGCTCCAAGATTTACCTTTGCTATTTAATTTCGTTTTCTCAAAAACCCATGGAGGTGGACTTTATTACTGCACCCCTATTCTAAAGATGAGGAGACTCAGAGAGGGTAGTTACTTACTCAAAGTCAAAAACATACTGTTGCAGGGCTGGTATTTGAACCCAAGTTTAGTTGACTCCAAAGTTTGGGATCTTCTTTGACCTCAGTTGGAGGGAAATGACTCAGTGTTCTAGGCTGGGCCAGGGCTCAGGATTCAGTGGTGAGGGCGGGTACTCCTGGGGCCAGACTGGGGGCTGGGACCTTCTCTGGGAGGCTCTCCAGGGCCTCTGGGCCCAGGAGACTGGACCCCACAGAGAGAGCCCAGGATGTCCTCAGACCTCTGTGCGCCAGCATCCTCTGTGGGGCTGCTCCCCCACCTCCCCACCCAGCTCCGGTCCGACTTCAGGGGGTACAGACAGAAGGGGGACCTTTCTGAGCGCTGGGACCTTCCCAAGAGCCACGCAACAGTCAGGGGCAGCCTTGGCTAGATTATAAAGGTGGCACACTTTTTGTTTCAGACAGCTCCTCCCCCCTCATCTGGGCCCTTTCCTTCCTTTTGTCCACTCATATGGAACCTCATTCTGACTCTCTGCTGGTTTCCATCTAATCCCTGCCTGATTTATGTTTTCAATACACACTTAAGAGTGCCGGGCACTGTTCTAAGCACTTTATACACAATGATTCATTTAATCTCCATAACACCTCTACTAAGTAGATCTTATTATCCCTATTTTACTAATAAGGAAACCGAGGCAGGGAGAGGTTAACTGACTTACCCAAGGCCACACAGTTAGGATGTGGCCAAGCTGGGCTTTAAACCCAGAGGATTTGACTCCAGCATCTGTACTCCTGACCACTACCTTGTGCTGATATTTCTGATAACTCCCTGATGGGATATTTTCATTTTAAAGGAAAAAATAAAAAGAACACTTTCAGACATAAATAATGAAGGTGTAATGGATGGACCTCCATGCAGTAGGGCTGATGTTTGGTGGGGGTGGGGGGCGGGCAGGGCTCTGGGTGCCATTCCTCACATCATAGTTCAGATGGGATGGGGAGACCAGACCTTACTTAGGGCCAGGATTCTTTGACACAAGAAGGGCTCTTTCCTTTAATGAATCATTAAACAGACGTTTCCTGAGCACCTAGTATGTGCTGGGCACCGTGCTGGGGGAGGTGAGGACGTACATGAAGAAACCCCTTTACTTAGGAATGTCATAACAGAGTGTCCAGGGGAGAGAGAAGAGCACAGTGTGTGGTGAGGCTTGGGGTGGAAAGTCAGCAGAGCTTCTGGATAAGAGAACAGGATTTGGTGCCCTTCTTACCTGGGTTCAATCTGGCTACACTACATGCCACCTGAGCCTCAGTTTCCTCATCTGTGAAGTGGGAATTACATTATATTATTATGTCGTTCTCAGTTCTCTTTTAAACCTGGCCCAACGCTCAGTACATGAGAGCTGAGATGCTGCCGCTGCTATGCCAAATAGACATGAACACTGATGGAACATTATGATTTTCCAAAGACCCAGAAGGAGGCAGTGGAAGGCCAGATTTCTAGATAAGAGCTACTGTTCTTAAGGGGTGTGGCAAAGGGTGAGAAGAGATACTTCAGAACTGGCAAACTCCATTTAATAGTTGTCCCAGGTAGCCAGAAATGTCCTGTTGGCTAGTCAGAAACTCCGCCTACATTGCTGAAGTGAATGCCAGCCATCCAAAGGGGACCTGGCTGTGTTCCTTGTCATCCACAATATTCAGAGTGCTAGCTTACTTATTTCTGAGAGCTATTGGTCTTTTGCACCAAATTGCTCTTTGGAAATACAGGTCCTCTGCATTTGACCAGTTACTCTTTATTACCTGACTGACCTCTATTTATTCCCCTAGACCCAGGGTCGATGTCTCCTCTATGGAGAGCCTTCAGTGACTCATGCACAGTACCCTGTCCCCATGCTGTAGTGCTGTGATTGTCAGAGTATGAGTACCCTAATAAGACTAGGAAACCACGTGATTCAGTTTGGGAGCATTAGTATATCCAAGGACTAACAATCCAAATTAAAAATTTAAAGTAATTATATTCAAATGAAAAAGTAACTAAAATCCATGTCCTGGAGACGCCAGAGATGCTCATCCTAGTCTACCACAATCCTTGGCAAAACTCCCTTTTCTCTGCTCTCCAGTTTCCTCATATCTGACAGCTCGTCTCAATCCTTCTCTGTGCCCCGAACCCCAAATCTCACTACACATAATGTGCAAGGGTTTTCTGTCTCTTCCTTCCTTCCATATCTTCTCTATTCCTTTCATAGTTCTCTGCACTTAGTCCCTTTCCTAGCAAGTATGAATCTTTCCTCTTTAAGAGTGGGAAGGGAAAGCCAAGAGGCCAATGCAGGATTCTCCTTAGTAGGTGGAGGCAGATATAAACCCTGAAACACTTACAAGTCAACACATTTTTATCCCCTCACTCATAATCTTCCCTCCTCTTGACTGTGAGACCCTCTATATTGGATAGGGACTGAGAGATTCATCCCCCTGTAGCCACTGTTTCCAGAGGTAACGGGGGAGGAAGACGGGTAGGCAGGCATAAATATTTGTTTGCTTTTGAGCCCCTGTTCTCAAGGCTCTGCTTGAGTTCCAGGATCACCTTCTTTTTTGGTGGTGAAGGGACTCAAGGACGTGTGCACAGAGCAACTTGACATCAAATCCTCCTTCGGCTCCCCAACAGGGCAGCCCGTGTTGGTGGTGCCAGAGGGGACATTCCCATACCTACCAAAGTTGCCATCCTATCCCCCATTCTCTTTCATCTTCCTCTGCCCAAGTCGCACAGTTGGTCTCAACCTGGGTGTCAGCAGAATCACCTGGAGGGCTTTCTCTGGCCCTCCCCACAGAATTTCTGATTCATTAAGGCTGAGTGAGACCTGAGAATCTGAATTTTCATAAGTTCCCAGGTGATGCTGCTGCCATTGCTTTGGGATCTATACTTTGAAAACCACTGTATTAGCAGCCAAAAGTACCCTTTTGGGGACCATACTGTCAACTAACTTGAACCCTCGAAACGATTGAAAGCCACTGGGTTATGGGACACCTAAAGGACCTTCTACTAACCAGAATGCATTTTCTACCCACATGCCATCAATATCATTTCCTTCCCTTTCCCATAAGTATTTAGGGTTTTTCTCCTTCATTACGAGACCCCAGAGACAAGTAGGGCCAGGAGCTAGTGTGTGTGTGTGTGTGTGTGTGTGTGTGTGTGTGTGTGTGTGTGTGTGTGTGTGTATGGCTAGGGTGTTTTTCTTCCATCTCTTATAAATCTCTTCTGGCTTTCCTCCTTCTCATTGTGTCCTATTTATTATTTATTAAGAGGGTCTCAGCTCAATCCCAAGGAGCCCTGAGAACGTACTAAGGGATAAGGAATGGGGAGAAAGTATGTGGAGACTATTCCTTTCCATCTGGACAAGAAGGGGACCAGAGACGGGACTTCCTTCAGAGCACAGCTGTGCTGTTAGGGCTGCCCTGCTTGGCACATCTTCATTTCGTGAAGCGTCTTCACAACGGGTGTTTCATTTTTTGGTTCAGCATCTATGAGACAGGAAGGGCAAGTATTACTCTCATGAATGTAAAGATGAAGACACTGAGGTTCAGAGAGGTGAAATCACCTGCCCAAGGACACATAGCTTGTAGCTATAGACTAGAGTTTGGAAAGAATCCCAGAAGTCTGTTTTAAAACCTTCCTCTGACTTTCTGACACCGAGTTCAGTGCTGGCAGTGAGTCAGTCAGTCTATCTCTCAATCGGCCTCTCAATCCACCAGTGTTTATCAAGAGCCTCTCATCTGGGAGGCTGTGTGTTAGGAGTGGAGGTTCAGCAATAGAGAAAGTCTATATTTGCCTACTTTAAGAGAGCCCACAGTCTAGGAGGAAGCTGGACATGGAGAGAAGAATTGTCAATGGGATGGGCATCCCCAGAGGAAATGCGCAGGTGCTGTGAGGCTGACGGCACAGGGATTACCCCCTCACTGTGGTCTCAGATAAGTGTTCGCTGAAAAGGTCCAAGCTGAAACTCTTATTCAAGGATGAATGGTGGTGATTTCGGAGATGAGGGACTAGAAAAAGGCATATTCCAAGAAGAGCCCAGCATGTATAAAGGTCTGCTTGTAGGAAAGAGGAGGAGCACATTTAGGGAAAGATCTGTGCATTTGGAGCAAAATAAGTCAAATGAAGAAGGGACTGAGACGAGGCTGGAAAGAGAGGTGGCAGCCAGATCATAGGTGGTGTTGCAGGGTCGTCAGAAGGGCTTGGAGCATTTCTCTAAGTGCCATTGAAAGCCGTTGGAGGGTTGTTGGTGGTCGGGTGGTGTAATCAGATCTGCATCTATTATATGGCTGGAAGGTCTGAGTAGAGGCAGGGGAGACCAGTTAGGAGACAGTGGGAGTCCAGGTAGGAGGGTGACAATGGGCTGGCCTCAAGTGGTGGCAGTAAGGAATGAGAGCAAGGATTGGATTCCAGAGATAGAGGGGCTGGACCACTTGGTGCTTAATGGTGTTTGGTAGGTAAGGCGGGGGGAGGAGGTAAGGGTAACACCCAGCTTCTGAGTGCACATAATAGGAGCTCAGAGGGTGTTTATGGACCTGAACGCACCTGATGGCAGACACATGCCTTGAGTACTGGGAGCTGGGCCCTGGAGGTTTGGGGGGTCAGTGTTACTGGGGGTGGGGAGTACTGGCACTGTGTTGGAGTTGGAAGTGCCTTCCGCTTCTTTCTTGGCTCCTACCTGCAAGCTGCCCACCTTCTCTAAACTGTATTCTGCTCATCGTTGTTGAAATGCTGACTGACAATTATTTGCTTTTTATAAAACATGTAGCTTTCCTACTCTCTTTAGAGGAAAAGCACTGTAGGTGAGCCTCATCAAAAACACTCTGTAGCATTCTATCATGAGCCAATTAGAAAACTTGGGAGACATGTCTGATACGGAAGGATCTCATGAATAAGATTCTCTGGGGAACGTGGGCAGAACTTGTTTCCCGGCTGTTTGCACCCATCAGCACGGCTGAGAAAGGAAGCTGGTGTAACAATCGCTTGCTCTTTTCTTTTGCACTTTGGTTGGTATGTGGGAGGGAACATGGCAGGCGAAGCTCCACGACCTGGTTCTTAGTCCAATGAGAAGAAATGGGGAATGATAGAAATGAACACTCCAAATTCTCTTCGAGAATTCTCAGGGCTTAACAGTTCATTCATCAAATATATCTTAGCAATACTTTATACCAGGCTTAGCAATAGATGATCTGGGAATGACAGAAGTGAGATAAGGCCCTTGCTTTCTGGTAACTGAGAGTATAGGGAGGTGTGTATAGGATGAGATACTTGCCTAGATGGAGAGTTTCTTCAGAGCAGGGACTGTTACTGATTCATTTCTGTAACCCCAGAAGCTGGTCTGGGTACTGACAGAGTAGGTGTTCAATAAATGCTTGGTGAATAAAAGGATGGGAGGATGGTTGAACGGATGGATAGATAAATGGCTTATTGGTTGGATGCATGGATGAATGGATGGTTGGATGCCCTTTGGTTGCAGGAAATCCTGAATAATAAAATGTGTCTGTAGAGCACATTTTGTCGTTTCAATGACCAAGCTGTAACCTCTGTTCACTCTTAGTCTTGCTGAGTCTCTGTCATCTCCAACAGCTGAGTATTCGCAGAGATTCTGCTTCATTTGGCATTTGAGTCACCAGCTGAGCTTGGCTCAGTTTCCTCTTAGGACTGAGCAAGGCTCTTCCACTTGTTTAAACTTAGTGAGTGAACCACTTGTACGCTCAGAAAAAAATCCTTCCGCCATATTTAAACTGGATGAAACATCAGAGATCATGTAGTTCAACACCTTCTTCTTAGAAATGGGGAGTAAATTACTTAAGAGCCAGTATACACTCTGTGAAAGAATGTTGGACTGGAGTCAGAAGAAGAGAAGACAGGCCTGAATTTTGTCCCTGGCCCTCACGTGGCAAATTATGTAAGCTCCGGAGAATAATTCCTTGCTGCCTGCCTTATCTGTTTGTCCTGAGGATCAGACGAATGAGCGAGGGCTTGAGGAAGCGCTTGGTAAAGACCAGCAGCAATTCTTTCCTAATGGCATCAAGTTAGTAGCTGGAGAGCCAACATTAGGGCTAGGTCTTCTGAGTCAGGGTCTGAACAACGTCTGCTACACCGCATTGCTTTTTAGAAATGACACCAACCCGTGGACTTGTTGTGCAGTTTGGACAAAACCAAAATATGGGTGATTGATAAACCCACCAGAATGGCTGAAATCAAAAAGATTAAAAAAATATATCCATGGTTGGCAAGGATGGGGAGCAGCTAAAACTCTCACACACTGCTGGTGGGAGTGGAAATTGGTGTATCCACTCAACCCGAACATGTACATTTGCTATGACTGAGCTCTTTCATTCCTAGGTATATACCCAAGAGAAATGAAGACAAAAGTCATGTGCTGAAATATTCATAGCAACATTATTCATAACAGCCCCAAACTGAGCCCTACCCAATACCCATTAAGAGTAGAATGAATAAATTATAGTTTATTTATACAATGGACTATTGTACACCAGTGAGAATGAACAGACTAAAGCTATATATAATAATATGGATGCATCTTGTACACATAATGTTGAACCAAAGAGGCGAGACACAAGACTACATAGGTATGATTCCATTTATATAAAGTTCACAATAGGCAAAACCCATCTCTGATATTAGGAGCTAGGACAGTGTTCACCACTGGGACAAGGTACTAACTAGAAGGGAGCATGAGAGGGCTTCTAGAATGAGGCCGATGTTGTATTTATTTATCTGGGTGCTGATTACATAGGTGTGTTCAGTTATTAAAAAATTTGTTGAGCTCTGAACTTGTGATTTGTGTATTTTCTTATTATGTTGCGCTTCAGTGAAAAGCTAAGCTAACAAGCAAAGCGAAACAAACTTAAGGGGGATCTCCACTGTATGTGGCAGGGTGCTTGCCCCTGCCTTCCTCCACCATAGGATGCCACTGCCCCAAAAGGCATTGCCCAGCTGCTCTCCGCAGCCTCACACCTTGAGAAGCAGGGCTTGGGTTTGATGTGTGGCAGCTGGTGGAAGGGGTCACTACCCGGCGGGATCCTGCCGCTTTCCTGCTCTCCACCTCCTCAGGCTCACCAGACTCTTGCCCCAGGCACTCCAGATGGAAACCATGCTCAGGTTCCCAGAAATCAACTTCTGCCTCCTTTGCCTACATGCTGCAGTCCAGCTCCCATCACACAGCTGCCTCCGTGGCAGCCCGGCATGCATCACGGAGGACCAGACCACACGGCTGCAGATGACACAGGTCCAATCACACACACACACACACACACACACACGCACACACACGCAGGGGGATGGGGCAAGGACTCACAGAGCAAGAGCTGAATGGAAGCCTGGAGATCACTGAGTCCCCCAAACAAGGCTCTCTTGCCTGTGATGGGATGCTCCTAGGTGTCACCAAGATGAACAATTGGTAACTTAATGATCAACTTACTTTGTTGTATATTAGAAAATAATATAATCAGTGCATTAAATCCTTGATTTCATGGATATTATTGCTTAGAATGATGCTGAATTTAAAAACTAGTTGGTTTGAAGACAAACACGAAGTATTAGTATATGTGATATAAGGATATGGCAAAAATCATAGAAGTGGAAGTTTGGGAAACACTAATCTGGCTCCCTCAGGTCACAATGAGGAAACTGAGGCTTGATGTGGGGGAAGGAACAACGTGACAATCCTGACTCCTAACATTGACACAGCACTGGAGAGCCCATTAAGTGCCTTAAGAGAGAGGTTTTCTTAAGAGATAGATTTGCCCCAGCATGGGAGGTTGAGGTAATGACCATCACCCGTTACCAAGAATGAAGGAGCAGGGTCCCTGACAGGGCAACAGTGAGAACGTAGGCTTCAAAGTCAGATCAAGCTGGAGTCACATCCCAAACCCCCGTTTTTCTTGCTGTGCGACACTGTACATGTAATTTAACCTCTCTGAGCTGAGGATACCTTAGCTGTAATGAAAAACTTTATACCTATATCACAGGGTTGTTACAAGGTTTAAAAGAGATGATCAAGCCCCAGGCTCAAGTTGGTTGGTCTCTGTCCCTAGAGAGAGGAGGGGCCTCATGTAAGGCAGCGTCTAGAGGCAGATCCACACCTGGAACCCAGGGCTCTTTGCTCCCAGTCCTGTTCTCTTTCTTCTAAGGCGCCATCCCTCCTCATCCCGGTTCTGCAAGTCCTTGCTCCAGTGGCCCAGCGTCAGCTAGAGAAGAGTGGGGCGTCGTTTACCCGGATCTCTGCTGGGTTAGCCTGACTTCCCATGGCAAGAGCACCAGTGATTTGAAGAGGCCTTCGTGAGTGAGCCTGGGAATCAGTGAGCTGCGTCTGAGCAGCCGAATGGGCTGCCAGCCAGAGAGGGAGGCCCCCACTGCCCTGGAGAGCAATTAGGGGCCACTGCATTGGGAAGCAGTGCCCCTGGGATGCCAGCCCCAGCAGAGGGTAGCCACCCCCGCGGCGTTCTGGGATGCACCTGCGCTGGAGAGCCCCATTTCCATACAACAGGAAACCATCCACACGGCCCTTCTGGGGCTAAGTGCAAAGGAGAGGCTGGCCCCTTGACGTTTTATGCACTGGCCACGGGGAGCTGCAGGTTTGGAGACCGGCCCGGTCGCCACGGCAGCAATTATGCAGAAGGTTAAATAGGAGAGATCTTAACCTAGGATCAGGACAGGAATAAAGACGCAGACCTAGAGAATGGACTTGAGGACACGGGGAGGGGGAAGGGGAAGCTGGGACGAAGTGAGAGAGTGGCATGGACATATATACACTACCAAATGTAAAATAGCTAGCTAGTGGCAAGCAGCCGCACATAGCACGGGGAGATCAGCTCGATGCTTTGTGACCACCTAGAGGGTTGGGATAGGGAGGGTGGGTGGGAGGGAGACGCAAGAGGGAGGGGATATGGGGACATAAGTATACGTATAGCTGATTCACTTTGTTATACAGCAGACACTAACACAGCAATGTACAGCAGTTATACTCCAATAAAGATGTTAAAAAAAAATAGGAAAGATCTGGCCTTGTAGGAATTACCCAGATGGTTACAGTGTTTGCACATATCTTCCCTCCTCATTCCTTCCCTCTCTCCCTCTCCCTCTTGTCTTCTGTCTGCTCTTTTTCTCCTTCCCTCTCCCCTCCTGTCATGCACTGATTCATTTATTCATGAGGCACAGCAGCACATCAGGGACTTGGAGGCAGAGAGGCCTGAGTTTGAGCCCTGGCTTTCCCTTTTAAGACCAGATTGGTCCGTTTGAAATGGCCATTGCGGTCAGTCTAAAATGGTCCAGAACTGTGGGTAAGATACTTAACCCTTCGGAGCCTCACTTTCCACATCTGCAATTTCATTCATTTCACAAGGTTGTAATACTGAAATTACAGTGCATGTAAGCTGTTTAGATCAGTGCCTGACACGTAGTAAATACTCATTTGTATTTTTTTTAACGATAATTTCATATGGTTTACTTATTATTTGTGTAGCCTTCGTGAAGTTGCCGTACTGAATCTCTTGGAGCATTTGTATCCTTAACTGTAAAACAGAGACAGTATCCACCTTGGAGGGTTGTTGTACGGATTAAATGAGCTAATGTTTATAAAGTGCTAAAGGCAAGCACCGAACAACTAGTGGCCGTTTTTTTCCATCCTTTCATTCATTTGTTCTACAGGCATTTGCAACTAAGAGCTGTGTGCCAGGCTCTGTGCAAGGTGCTGGGAACATAGAGATGAAAGAGAGATGTCTCTTTCCTTCAAGAATTTACTGTTCAATAGACTCAACAGGCAAGAGGCTTGTGGACATTTTATGTTGTAGGGAAATAAATGGAGCTGGAAACTGCTGGACTGAAACTTTGGGTTTTGTCTTCAGAGGGGGGAGTATTCATTGAGCATCTGCTCTGTGCCATGTGCAACATACACATTATCTCGTGTAGCTCTTGACACAGTGCTATAAGGTAGGTATTACGTGAGGAACTGTGGCTCAGAGATGGAAGTTGCTTGCTAATGTCTGACTCCAGTGTTCATTATCTTTCTACTGTACACAGCTATCCCCAGGGAGCAGAGTTAGGGGAGGAGAAGTGACTGGGACCTGAGAGGTAGGCGTCAGCTTGACCTGACCTGCCATGGTTTCCTCCCTGTGAGTTACTCCTGAGTCTGCAGAGATACTTGGGGCTGGGGAGACTTCTGATAGCTTTCTCCATGGATGAGCCATTGGCGGTTCGGAAATAACTGGGCCCTTTCCTGGGGGCTGAAGCTCGAGCTGAGAATTGTAAAGTAGCCTCAAGTCCAAGATCTGACTCCTGTCCCCAAAGCTGACATGTAGATGGTAGACCCAGAAAGCCAAGGAGCCCCCATTTCCTGTGAAAAGGGTGATCTGACATGGAGTTGTATGCTGCACTGTGATAAACTAATGCTCTTAAAATTTTAGCTATTCATTGTATGAGCTGCTTTGACAGGGAAATTAGACATGCAGAATTTTGAGCTCTGGCCTTATTCAATTTTTAATTAATTTTTGTGTAATAAGCTGTAAGCACATTAATATCAATGAGATACCCTCTGCAGTGCGGCTAATATACAGCTTTAAGAAGTCATGGGTATTGTTTTCCCCTTTATTTGTGTTGAACAAAGATTATTAGTTCTCTAAGTATTATTTTCTGGTTCTTGGGAGGTGGGGCTATAAGAGAGGAATTAAATTTTCCCAGCAGGCTTGGGCTGAAATGTCGTCACAGACATGTATTTGAGAGCGATGAGAAGAGCTCTAGGTGTGGTGCTCATCGAAGATTTGACTGTTGGAAATTAAAGGTTCTTCTGCACTATAAGAAGTGGTCCAGTGTGGGATCGAGCCATAACTAAATAAACCATAGAATTTGGAATAGGATTATTGCAGTTTTTTAATAAGATCTAAGCAAGAATTTCAAAATAAAAATATTTAAAGTATTTAGGTTAACAGCAGTAATTTTGTCCAGATATTATGGGATTCCATTCATTCATTCATTCAGTCAGTCAGTCAGACATCCTACAGTAATTTGAACACCTACTATGCACAAAGCATTCTGCTAGGCATTATCAGGTATACAAATATGTAATTCAGCCTTGTGTCTAGGACACTATTGGTATACACTATTTTAGTATAAGGCGAAGTGATAACTATCGTCATAGAGGTGCAAATTAGTGCTGGAATAGTCCAGTGAAGAGGTTATTTGTGAAAGAAAGATTATGGAGAGGACTTTTGAACGGGACTTTTAAGGTTGCATAGAATTTAGACACATGCAGAAGAAAGGAAAAACCATTTTTGGAGAAGGGAAGAGCCAATCCATATCCAAGAAGAGCAGGGATAGGGTCACCAGATCCAAGGAAAAGAACAACATTCTCTACCACTGACATGCCTTTAATCATGCTCTTCCCTTCTTCAAGAGTACCTTTTCCTTCTTCCAACTGGGTAGGTCCTCTGTGCCCCACTGGTCTCTCTTTCCTCCCATTAAGGTCAGCCTGTGCTAATTTAACCGTCTTGTCTTTCAGGTAAGAAAGCTGAGTCAGATAATTAGAAGGACATGTCCCCAGCTGGTTACAGTCTTGACTTGGACTGGATCTCCTGTGGGTTAGTCTTCTGTGCATTTTATGTAGTTCTGATCCATTATGTCTCAGAATAAAGGTCAAGAAACATGCCTCCCACAATGGGAAGTTATAGCGCCACTTCCATTAACTGCTAAACTTAGGGACAGGGGTGATTTTGGACAGTGGAGGCTTATCCAGAAAATCCTTTTGGTTTCAACCCTTGTTAGTTCTGAATTCTCTTACATACTCTAGTAGACAGAGTATAAGATTCATATCAAATCCTTTTTTGATGATTGAGGATATTAAAGACCCCAAGTCTGTCATTCTGGACATCAATTCTTATGACTCTTCATTGTTGATCTCAAGCCCAAGATATCTGCTAAGAGTTATTGTCCAAAGCCCTGAGGTGAGATTGTTTTCTTCTCTTTTGCCTTCTTGTATTTTCTTTTTTAACATCTTTATTGGAGTATAATTGCTTTACAATGGTGTGTTAGTTTCTGCTTTATAACAAAGTGAATCAGCTATACATATACATATATCCCCATATCTCCTCCCTCTTGCGTCTCCCTCCCACCCTCCCTATCCCACCCCTCTAGGTGGTCACAAAGCACCGAGCTGATCTCCCTGTGCTATGCGGCTACTTCCCACTAGCTAGCTATTTTACATTTGGTAGTGTATATAGGTA
>NC_041229.1:73277354-73306312 GCF_002837175.3 Physeter macrocephalus
TACTTCACTCTGTATGACAGTCCCTAGGTCCATCCACCTCACTACAAATAGCTCAGTTTCATTCCTTTTTATGGCTGGGTAATATTCCATTGTATATATGTGCCACATCTTATTTATCCATTCATCTGTTGATGGACACTTCGGTTGCTTCCATGTCCTGGCTATTGTAAATAGAGCTGCAACGAATATTGTGGTACATGAATCTTTTTGAATTATGGCTTTCTCAGGGTATATGCCCAGTAGTGGGATTGCTGTGTCGTATGGTAGCTCTATTTTACTTTTTAAAGGAACTTCCATACTGTTCTCCATAGTGCCTGTATCAATTTACATTCCCACCAAGAGTGCAAGGGGGTTCCCTTTTCTCCATACACTCTCCAGCATTTACTGTTTGTAGATTGATTGATGATGGACATTCTGACTGGTGTGAGGTGATGCCTCATTGTAGTTTTGATTTGCATTTCTCTAATGATTAGTGATGTTGAGCATCCTTTCATGTGTTTTTTGGCAATCTGTATGCCTACTGTGGAGAAATGTCTGTTTAGGTCTTCTGCCCACTTTTGGATTGGGTCGTTTGTTCTTTTGATATTGAGCTGCATGAGCTGCTTGTAAATTTTGGAGATTAATCCTTTGTCAGTTGCTTCATTTGCAAATATTTTCTCCCATTCTGAGGGGTGTCTTTTCATCATGTTTCCGATTTCCTTTGCTGTGCAAAAGCTTTTAAGTTTCATTAGGTCCCATTTGTTTATTTTTGTTTTTAATTTCCATTTCTCTAGGAGGTGGGTCAAAAAGGATCTTGCTGTGATTTATGTCATCGCGTGTTCTGCCTATGATTTCCTCTAAGACTTTATAGTTTTGGTATCAGGGTGATGGTGGCCTTGTAGAATGAGTTTGGGAATGTTCCTCCATCTGCTATATTTTGGAAGAGTTTGAGAAGGATAGGTGTTAGCTCTTTTCTAAACGTTTGATAGAATTTGCCTGTGAAGCCATCTGGTCCTGGGCTTTTGTTTGTTGGAAGATTTTTTAATCACAGTTTCAATTTCTGTGCTTGTGATTGGTCTGTTCATATTTTCTATTTCTTCCTGGTTCAGTCTCAGAAGGTTGTGCTTTTCTAAGAATTTGTCCATTTCTTCCAAGTTGTCCATTTTATTGGCATATACTTGCTTGTAGTAATCTCTCATGATTCTTTGTATTTCTGCAGTGTCAGTTGTTACTTTTCCTTTTTCATTTCTAATTCTATTGATTTGAGGCTTCTCCCTTTTTTCTGGATGAGTCTGGCTAATGCTTTATCAATTTTGTTTATCTTCTCAAAGTACCAGCTTTTAGTTTTATTGATCTTTGCTATTGTTTACTTCATTTCTTTTTCATTTATTTCTGATCTGATCTGTATGATTTCTCTTGTAGTAATCTCTCATGATTCTTTGTATTTCTGCAGTGTCAGTTGTTACTTTTCCTTTTTCATTTCTAATTCTATTGATTTGAGGCTTCTCCCTTTTTTCTGGATGAGTCTGGCTAATGCTTTATCAATTTTGTTTATCTTCTCAAAGTACCAGCTTTTAGTTTTATTGATCTTTGCTATTGTTTACTTCATTTCTTTTTCATTTATTTCTGATCTGATCTTTATGATTTCTTTCCTTCTGCTAACTTAGGGTTTTTTTTGTTGTTGTTCTTCTTTCTCTCATTGCTTTAGGTGTAAGGTTAGGTTGTTTATTTGAGATTTTATCTTGTTTCTTGAGGTAGGAGCGTATTGCTCTAAACTTCCCTCTTAGAACTGCTTTTGCTGCATCCCATAGGTTTTGGGTCGTCATGTTTTCTTTGTCATTTGTTTCTAGGTATTTTTAAATTTCTTCTTTGGTTTCTTCAGTGATCTCTTTGTTATTTAGCAGTGTATTGTTTAGCCTCCATGTGTTTGTATTTTTTACAGATTTTTTTCCTGTAATTGATATCTAGTCTCATAACTCTTTGGTCGGAAAAGATACCTGATATGATTTCAATTTTCTTAAATTTACCAAGGCTTGATTTGTGACCCAAGATATGATCTATCCTGGAGAATGTTCCATGAGCACTTGAGAAGAAAGTGTATTCTGTTGTTTTTGGATGGAATGTCCTATAAATATCAATTAAGTCCATCTTGTTTAAAGCTTATGTTTCCTTATTTTCATTTTGGATGATCTGTCCATTGGTGAAAGTGGGGTGTTAAAAGTCCCCTACTATTAATGTTACTGTCAATTTCCCCTTTTATGGCTGTTAGCATTTGCCTTATGTATTGAGGTGCTCCTATGTTGGGAGCCTAAATGTTTACAATTGGTATATCTTCTTCTTGGTTTGATCCCTCGATCATTATGTAGGGTCCTTCTTTGTCTCTTTTAATAGTCTTTATTTTAAAGTCTATTTTGTCTGATATGAGAATTGCTACTCCAGCTTTCTTTTGATTTCCATTTGCATGGAATATCTTTTTCCATCCCCTCACTTTCAGTCTGTATGTGTCCCTAGGTCTGAAGTGGGTCTCGTGTAGACAGCATATATATGGGTCTTATTTTTGTAATCATTCAGCCGGTCTATGTCTTTTGGTTGGAGCATTTAATCCATTTACATTTAAGGTAATTATCAATATGTATGTTCCTTATACCATTTTCTTAATTGTTTTGGGTTTGTTATTGTAAGTCTTTTCCTTCTCTTGTGTTTCCTGCCTCGAGAAGTTCCTTTAGCATTTGTTGTAAAGCTGGTTTGGTGGTGCTGAATTCTCTTAACTTTTGCTTGTCTGTAAAGGTTTTAATTTCTCCGTCGAATGTGAATGATATCCTTGCTGTTTAGAGTAATCTTGGTTGTAGGTTTTTCTCTTTCATCACTTTAAATATGTCCTGCCAATCCCTTCTAGTTTGCAGAGTTTCTGCTGAAAGATCAGCTGTTTACCTTATGGGGATTCCCTCGTATGTTATTTGTTGCTTTTCCCTTTCTGCTTTTAATACTTTTCCTTTGTATTTAATTTTTGATAGTTTGATTAATATGTGTCTTTGCATGTTTCTCCTTGGATGTATCCTGTATGGGACTCTGTGTGCTTCTTGGACTTGACTATTTCCTTTCCCATATTAGGGAAATTTTCAACTATAATCTCCTCAAATATTTTCTCAGTCCTTTTTTTTTTTTCTCTTCTTCTTCTGGGACCCCTATAATTCGAACATTGGTGCGTTTAATGTTGTCCCAGAGGTCTCTGAGACTGTCCTCAATTCTTTTCATTCTTTTTTCTTTATTCTGCTCTGCGGCAGTTATTTTCACTCTTT
Source organism: Physeter macrocephalus (assembly GCF_002837175.3). Classification (NCBI taxonomy): domain Eukaryota; kingdom Metazoa; phylum Chordata; class Mammalia; order Artiodactyla; family Physeteridae; genus Physeter; species Physeter macrocephalus. Next base: position 73,280,633 of record NC_041229.1, read on the forward strand.
TATCTTCCAGGTCACTTATCTGTTCTTCTTCCTCAATTATTCTACTCTTGATTCCTTCTAGAGAAATTTTGATTTCATTTATTGTGTTGTTCATCATTGTTTGTTTCCTCTTTAGTTCTTCTGGGTGCTTGTTTTTTTTTTTTTTTTTTTTTAAACATCTTTATTGGAGTATAACTGTTTTACAATAGTGTGTTAGTTTCTCCTTTACAACAAAGTGAATCAGTTATACATATACATATGTTCCCATATCTCTTCCCTCTTGTGTCTCCCTCCCTCCCACCCTCCCTATCCCACCCCTCTCATGGTCACAAAACACAGAGGTGATCTCCCTGTGCTATGCTGCAGCTTCCCACTAGCTATCTAATTTACATTTGGTAGTGCATATATGACCCTGCCACTCTCTCACTTCGTCACAGCTTACCCTTAAACGTTTCTTGTATTTTCTACATTCTATTTCCAAGATTTTGGATCATCTTTATTATCTTTACTCTGAATTCTTTTTCAGGTAGACTGCCTATTTTCTCTTCATTTGTTTGGTCTGTTGGGTGTTTACCTTGCTCCGTCATCTGCTGTGTATTTCTCTGTCTTCTCATTTTGGTTACCTTACTGTGTTGGGGTCTCCTTTTCCCAGGGTGCAGGTTCGTAATCCCATTGTTTTTGTTGTCTGTTCCCAGTGGCTAAGGTTTGTTCAGGGGGTTGTGTAGGCTTCCTGGTGGAGGGGACTGGTGACTGTTTTCTGGTGGATGAGGCTGTGTCTTATATTTCTGCTGGGCAGGCCCGCATCCGGTGGTGTGTTTTGGGGTGTCTTTGACCTTATTTGATTTTAGGCAGCCTCTCTGCTAAGGGGTGGGGTTGTATTCCTGTCTTGCTAGTTGTTTGGCATAGGGTGTCCAGCACTGTAGCTTGCTGGTCGTTGAGTGGAGCTGGGTCTTAGCGTTGAGATGGAAATCTCTGGGCGAGCTTTTGCCATTTGATATTACATGGGGCCAGGAGGTCTCTGGTGGACCAATGTCCTGAACTCAGCTCTCCCACCTCAGAGGCTCAGGCCTGACACCCAGCCGGATAACCAAGACCCTGTCAGCTACACAGCTCAGAATAAAAGGGAGAAAAAAAAGAAAGAAAAAAAAATAATAATAAAGTTATTAAAATAAAAAATTATTAAAAATAAAAAAATTTTTAAATGATTAAAAAATTTATTTAAAAAGAAAGAAAGAAGAGAGCAACGAAACCAAAAACCAAATCCACCAATGATAACAAGCACTAAAAACTATACAAAAAAAAAAAATGGACAGACAGAACCCAGAACCATAGAACAAATGGCAGAAGCAAAGCTTTGTCTTTCATTCCACTCTTCTTTGCTTTTGTCTGGCTAATATTCCCATACTCTATGTTTGTTCTGCTTTCTGGTCCTGATGTAGATTCCTGTAGTTTCTCTCTCTTCCTCTTCTTTTTTTACCCTTTCAAAAGAGAGTGGTGTGTGTGCTGAGTCTGGCCTCTAGCCACTGGGCCTGACACTGACACTCCAACTCCCGCTCCCTGCCTTCTTGTTTTAATGACAGAGAGAAAGAGGGAACTAGATAGCTTTAGAGTTACTGGGGCTGTGATTCAGCAAGGTTTGATTAACTGAAGTTGCACTATGTCAGAGAAATGCACTATTTTGACAACTCCAGCTCAGTGATTCTGAGTAATGGTGAAAGGAAACACGAGTTTGTGTTTAGTGAGGCTCTGGGAATGGTTTGGAAAGACTCTGGGAATGTGGTTTTCTGCAAAATTTGACAGCTTCCTGCCCACCCTCTCCTTTTCTCAGTGCTTTTAATCAGTGTTCAGAGAATCCCACGAAATCTGTTTGCATCACAGTTCTAGATATATAGATTTGTGTCTTCCCCAAAGAAGGGCTCAGATGGGTCCCAACGGAGGTTTCTGGGATGGAGAGGTACTGCTGGCAGGCTCCAGAGGAACTCAGCTTTCCCAGGCCATTGAATGGCTTTCTTCCCCATCACTCTTCTTTGGGAATTTTTGCCAATCACAACCTGATACTCCATGAAGGACTCTGTGAAGAAATAAATCAGAGATGCTCCTTGGTTACAGAAAAAATATTGGCCTTTTCACTCTAGTTCCTGGTTTCCAAAGATATCCCTTTGCCAAGGATAACAACATCTACCCACAAGTAGTTCCATTAACAGGGAGGGACAGGTCAGCAAGAATCCTAGTGTCTCTCATGGCGAACTTGCCAAGAGAGGAATATGATTCAGGGTACATGGAGAGGGAAACCAAGTACTGTAGGTTGTAACCAGTGAGAACCTCTCCACCGTCTCAGAGCGCAAAGTCTTATCATTGTTTGTTTTCTAATGAATTGATGGACTCCTCCGCCAACGGCTCTACCAGCAGGAAATTCGTATCCCCCTTGAGGTCCTGTCTGACTCCTCCACCTCCACCACATTGTCCTGGAACCTGGTGATTTATGCAGTGCAAAGGTCAGTCATGCTTTCTCCCCTAATCAGAGGAAGCAATGGCATTTGAGGGGTTCACCACTGCTATTTCCTTTACACAGAGCAGCCATTTAAGACTGGTCTTGGCCCCTCTCTTACTGAAGAAGAGGATTAAGGAAAAGCACAAATGAAATCCCTGGCGTGGTACCCTGCTACAGTATGTCTGAGCTGGCTCCACAGCTGACCAGGGCACCCTTAGCTTCCGGGGTTCCTGTCACTCATTCAACCAAAACAACCCATGTCAAAATAAGCTTCTCCTCCACATGGACCAAGCTGTGGCTCCTTTGTTCAGACCCTCCCTGCACACATCTGTCAGAGAAGGTCAAGTCCCATGGCTGCTCTGAGTCTGTTTCCTCTTCTACAAAAAGAGGATGGCAATGCGCTTGGGCTTGTTGTGGGGAAGAAATGAGGTGATTGATGCCTATGAAGCTCGGGGTGGGTGCTGGTGCATAGTGAGCTTGCAACGGTACTAGACTTTCTCCTTCCCTCCTGCTGTTTCTCCCCTTCTTTCTCTCTCTTAATAAGACATAGCAGAGCACATGCAGCTAGGATTACTGAGGAAACCCTTTTATTTGTAACCAGAACCTTTGCCTAATTACAGGAGAGCAGCATGTTCAAGTTAAATGCTGAATGGGATCCAGACAAAGTTCTTGTTTCCATCTTCAGAATCCAGGTACGAAACTCCCAAGGGAATCTCGTCACTGGGACACATGAGGAAAAGTCAGATGGTTTCTGGACTGTAGTGCAAAATAGTTGTTGTTTAATTTCCTGGAAGAGTAATTGCAATCTCCCACAGCCCTGCCAACAGTGGATATTATCAAGGTTTTGGATATTTGCCATTCCAGCATGTGAAAAATGGCATCTCAGTATAATTTAGCTTGGTTGTGTTTTTTTTAATTATGAGTAGAGCTGAACATCTTTTCTATATTTAAAAGCTGCTTGTATTTCACTATCTGTGAACTGTCAGTTTATGTCATTTGCTTGTTTCTTATTGGGTGGTTGATCTTTTACTTACTGATTTCTTGAAGTCTCTATATATGAGAGCAATTATACCTGTGTAACATGAGTTGCAATTTCCACCCCCAGTTTTTTGTTTGTCTTTTTGACTTTGTTTATGGTGTTTTTGATTTTTGTATAGTCAAATGTATCATTTTCTTTATAACTTCTGCATCCTGGGTCTAAAGTAGAAAAGTGTTCTTTATCCTGAGGTTATAAAAAGAATTCTCCAATGATTTCTTCTTCTATTATAGCAGTTTCCTTCTTTGTATTTAAATCTTTCAGATCTTCCAAGTTTTAATAAAACCCAGAAGTCAGGGTTTTTTTGTTAAACATTCAAATTATTAATATTGGCAACTAATTCATATAACTTGCATGCACATTATATTGGCCTAACAAAACACACACGTGGGCTAGACTTGCTCTATTGACCCCTGATTTGCAACCTCTGGCTTAAGACCTGACTGTCATCCTGTGTGAAAACATTACATAATTGGGCAACTAGAGGTGTGTTGTTTCTAAAACACATCTTCATTCTTACAGTTTCTTTCCCATCATTCCCCAGTTTGTCCTGAAGCCTTTGCTCTCTGTCTACCAGTGCCTTTGGCTTGGAAAGGGCTGTCTCCTGGCCAGTCCTTCAGTACTGAGCTTTGAGAGCCCCTGAAAGTTTTGCCAGCTGCAGGTTGGGGCTGATCCGATTAGCCATCACTGGGAATTATGTGTCTCCTTGACACAGTCGAGCCACTATACTGCCTTCGGCTACACTTAATTGGTGTTGCACCCAAAGAGGTTAAGAGCTTTATCCCTGGTGTTACTTACATGGGCAGTGAATTCAAATTTGGATTACCTGATATTTAAAAAATGCAGTTCATGTCCTTCCTCTTAAGTGCTTTGAAATCACTGGGTGAATGGTGCTACTCGAATCTGAAGTTTAATTACCCTGGCCAGGAACTAAACCTTGAGCTCCGTTTGCTTTGCTCTCTTCAGGGAAGCCCTGTGCCTTACAGTCTGTGCTTTCCTCATGGCCACTCAGAGTCACCTTCCGGTTGTAAACACTTATAAGCAGAGAATCAGGGTGGGAAGACAAGGGTTGGTTGGCCAGACTGTTAAATTATGAAACAAGCAGAGATGTGCAAACTAATTGTTGGCAAACGCTTTCCCAAGCGTTCCTTTCTTCATCTGCATCAAGAAAACTCTTGCCTAAGAACCTTGACTCGTGTGCAGTGTAGTAGGTACTTGGAGGCAAAAGCAAGGTGAGAGAGGACTTTTCTCCCAGCCTGACTACAGAGCCGCGGAACTCAAAATTGAGCCCTAAAAGATAGGTGGCCTGGGGAGATGGGGACAGGGGAAAATCCTGAGTGGACCTCCATCGTTTTCTGTCCGTTGCACAAGCTCGTGAACCCCTCTGTGCAACCTTTCTAGAATCTCCAAGGTATACTCACAATCTTCTGCCTCCCTCGTTGGTTTGGGAGGTCAGTGAGTACAGAGATGGTGGTTTCCAGATCCATATCCAGCTCCACTCACAATTCCTGGGACAGGGTGGGTGCTTGGGGAAGGTTTGCTGGGTGAATGAAACCTTGTGCTGATGCATCCATTTATCTGGCAGTTCCTGGCACTGCCAAGGGCACCAGGCCAATCAGTAGGCTTGTCAATCAACCAATCTGCAGACCTTCACTGAGCTATTATGAAAATGCCCAGGGGCTTGGGAGAAAGAAGTCTAGCTTTGGGGTCAGGAGATCTGGGTCTGAATTTTGACTCTGCCCTGAACCCACTGGGTGACCTCAGGCAGCTTGACCCCAGCTTCTCTGAACCTCAGTTTAGTCGTGTGTAATGTGAGGATATTGGACCACAGCTGTCCACAGACTCTTCAGCTCTGCTGTTCCAGGAGTCTGTTGGTTCAGAGGTTATAGAGAGGAACCCCTGTCAGCGCTGGCAGACATTGGCTGGGCTCCCCCAAGTGCCAGATGCTTTATGCATCGACATACATGCTTTCATTTCAGTTTTCAAGACGTGTCTAGGAGGTGCACCTTGTTGTCTCCATTTTACAGATGAGCAACGAAGGCTTAGGACAATTAAGTTCTAAGACTACACAACCGGTTTCTCCAGTAGCCTGCACTCAGTAGGGTCCCTTCAGGAAACCACATTGTTTTTCTTCTGCCAGGGCCTTTGATCTCACTTCTCAGGCACTTGGTGACGCTCATAGATTCCAGTCCTTTTCAGCCATGAAGAAGGAGGAAGAGGACGGAGGGGAAGGGGGAAAGTGGGGGGAAGGGAGAGGAGGAGGAAGGAAGAGGTCTCATCTTGAGTTATTTGAACACTGAATCCAATGTAAATTGAAAACTGTAATTTGACATTCAGGTTAAAAGTTTATCCCTCCCGTCAGCTCCACCTGTTCTGGCCCTCAGTGGGCCGCGGTGGGAGGAGGACCACCCTCTGCTCTTCATTCTCCTTGTTCCACTTCTCAGCTGCCCTCCTGCCCTCGCCCTTGACTTCCCCCTTTCAGGTTGCTTAGGGTCGGGCTGGGGAGGAAGGACGGGGCAGAGGCTTTCTCGTGCAACTGATGCTCTTTGCCCTTCTTGCTTAGCGGTCCAGGCACCTGTGTCAGAGCATTTTCCCAAAGTCAGCTCTGCGGTGGCGCCCCTGCCGTGTCCTCTGAGTGCCTCTGTGCTGCCCCACCCTTAACGTGGACTGTGCCCTTCACCCCAGCTGGCCTCCTTGGTGTCTGTTCCCCTCCTCCTGTCCCTTCTCTCACAGCCTTCTTCAGCTGGGTCCTTTCAAGACAGTTCAAGCCCAGGTCACCAGGGTTCTCTGTCCCATGGATACAGTGCATCCTTGCCCAGCTGAAAGGTCAATGAGCAGCTAACCCCACTGCTGACCGCCATCCCCTTGGCCTGCCATCCTGGCAGCTCCAGCCCACGGGCAGCCCTGTTCATTTCACATACACTTTCAAACTCCTGGAGGCACGCTGAGTTCCCCAGAACTTTCTCACTTCTGTCTACTCCATTTATAACAGGGAGTTGTTTTTCTAAGTTTCTGGAGCTCAGCACAGTTAAGGCGTGAGGAGCTTCCTGTGGAAAGCACCACCTTTCTCCCTCCCCTCCTGTTCTTCCTCAGATGTCCTTAGGAGGGCCTGCCCTTCAGAGAAGCCCCAGCCTCCTCTGACACAACCAGAGCTAGCTTTGTCGTCTTCCAGTAAATGTTGCTGGGATGTGTCAGGCCACCCTCCAGAACGTGGGCTATTTGTCACCCATTAGCTTTCATTTAAGGCTTCAGCCAAGATTTGGGTACAACAAAAAAGCCCCTTCCATAGCCTCTTAAATCTTTACAGTGTACACTTGCCTTATTTTAGCTTTATTAAAGGCAACATAGAAGTGCCCACGGAGGCGCATCTCATCTCCCGCCTGGAAGCTGCTAACAGTTTCACCCGCTGTCTCTCTACCCACGGTGGTCTCACAGTGCTGGGGATAAACAGCTTGTCCCTTCTAGCTGTGCTGAATTAACGCTGGCTAAAGCCCGAAGCGGGAAGCCACGTGGCGGTCTGCTGCTTCCTGGAGCTAGGAGGTCAGCAGTCACGGCCCCAGCTCTTTGCCGCATTGACTGACTGCGGGGGCAGCAGCGGGGAGACAGAGCATACCCGTTGGCGTCTACTTGCCCCAGGAGGAGGCCTGGAGGATTGTGCAAGCCCTGCATCTTGATGTACTGAACAGTGAGACCATCCACTGAGTACAGAAGCCCGGGAGAGGCCTGGCCTCCATGCTTTTCAAATTTTATTTTTGTTTCAGAAACCATTGTTCCAACAAACTCCTACCTGGAACTTTATTGTGTTAAAAACAATTTTTCTGGCCAAAGTGGAGCTGGGGCTGGGTGCTGACTCTAACCCCCTCGTTCTGCTTCTTCTCTTTATGGTTCTGATGGGGCTTAAGAGCAGAGATTAAAAAGCCAGGTGTCAGGGCTTCCCTGGTGGCGCAGTGGTTGCGCGTCTGCCTGCCTATGCAGGGGACGCGGGTTCGTGCCTCGGTCCGGGAGGATCCCACGTGCCGCGGAGCGGCTGGGCCCGTGAGCCATGGCCGCTGAGCCTGCGCGTCCGGAGCCTGTGCTCCGCAACGGGAGGGGCCGCAGCAGTGAGAGGCCCGCGTACCGCAAAAAAAAAAAAAAAAGCCAGGTGTCAAAAGAATGAATTTGGATGAAGAGAGAACTTACAGGCTTCGACCTTAAGTAGAACCTACCAAGATGAATGTGAGAGGTAAAGATTTGTACATACAGGTACCTGGTGGAGAGGGGAGGCTTAGCAGCAGCTGGTGAAAGCCCAACTTTGGGATTTTTCAGTAAGTGCGAGGCTTAGAGTGTAATATGACTGTCCAAAGCGTTGACAAGCCTGGATTCGTGAATGTGGTTTAAGACAGGGCAAGCCAACATAGGCCCATCTTGCTAAAGACCCTTACAGAGTTTCTTCTGTAGAAATTGCCACTCTCATATCCTGTGGGCCACCCTCTCATTTTTGTTGATGGATCAGAGGAGGGTATTTGAACTAATCTGTAGACTGGCCAGCAGCTGATAGGGCGACCTGCTGCTAAAACTTGGCAGTTTTATCCAAGTTGACTGGGTGGGTGGTGATTAAGTGGAAATATCAAGTTGTCTCCCTGTGGAAGGTTTGAATTTAAGTCATAGAGAATATTTTGGGAAAAGACCACAAACCACACACTCACAGGGGGGCAGGCAGGAGAAGCCAGAGGCATGGTGAACATGAGGAGGTGTTAGCCAGGAGTATGCAGATGCTAGAAAGACGTGAGGGATGGAGGGCAAGGCACCTGGTGGGTGGGATCTGGAGCAGCAGAGGTGGAGACAGGCAGGAGCCAGGGCCCCTGAGGAGCTGCTGAGGTGTCCCTGCTGTTAGAACTGCACTGGATCCTGAATTGCCCTGTGGTTTCAAAGCATGTTCAGGTGCTAATCCATTTCAAAGTTTCCGTGAGACCCAAGTTCTTGCTTCCTTATCTCCATGTTTATCTTCCCTGTAAACCTTATTGGAGCCGAGGAGAGCCCTGCTGTCCTCTGAGGCAATTCGTACTCAATCAAAAGAGCCCAACTCACCCTGAACCACTAACGTCCTGAACACACTGAATGTTTACCCCATTCCTCTCCATATTTGTCGGACTTGTGGCTGGCTCCTGGTACTTGAGTTTTCATAGGATATTGATGAACTGGAGTATGTTCCTAGGGAGGGTCCTAGAAATTATGCTGTTTGGTGAAGAGAGGACTTTGGGACAGAGATAAGAAAAAGATAAATGTTCAGCCTTCAGTTCTGTCTTCAGAGGCCTGAAGGGTCCACATGTAGAGATGGGATTGTATTTATGGGGGTGGGGGTTGCCTCTAAAGGGCAGATATGGGACTGAAGAATGGAATCTTTGCGGAGGCCATTTCAGCTCTCTAATTCCAACGCTGTTCAACACTAGATGGTGTTACTTCATCAAGTGGTGAGCTCCCCATCAAAGAGGGCAAGCAAACACAGGTTGGCTGCTCCATCTGGAATGCTCCAGAAATCACTATTTGAAGTTCTAAGAACTGATGCAACTTCTATACTTTGAGACTTTATTTTGGAAATGTTGACCTAAGTATTCTGCACCTGTTTTAGTTCTTGTTTTATATTTTAAAAATAATTTTCTTATTACCAAATCAATATATGCTTCTAGAAAAATTAGAAATTACAAGTAATCCAGAAGATTTCTGCATTTGATAGGGCAACAAGAAGGGAATGCCTAAGAGCCCTCATTAGCCCGCGATGCTTGGATTCTTTATTTCTGCACTTTTTAATAGGAAACAGGGGTCTGGTCCTGCTGACCTGCCTAAAGGGAGGGACTGGAACTGGTTGACTGTTGCTTTTTTTCTTTTTTTGCGGTATGCAGGCCTCTCACTGTTGTGGCATCTCCCGTTGCGGAGCACGGGCTCCGGACGCGCAGGCTCAGCCTCCCGTTGCGGAGCACGGGCTCCGGACGCGCAGGCTCAACGGCCATGGCTCACGGGCCCAGCCGCTCCGCGGCATGTGGGATCTTCCTGGACCGGAGCACGAACCCGTGTCCCCTGCATCGGCAGGCGGACTCTCAACCACTGCGCCACCAGGGAAGCCCGACCGTTGCTTTTTAAAACTGATTTTGGAAGCAGGCAAAACCAAATCTATTTTCAGAGAGGCAAATGCCAGCACAATTTATATCAAAGCCCCCATCTGCTCAACTGAAAGGCAGTGGTGTGGACCAAGTGTTTTGTGAGCTGGCAACACACTTGCTTATTGAAGGGTCTTAGCTCCACCAGGACTGCCCAGTTAGGTCCCTGAATCTAATCGGGATCTTTATATTAACTCCTTGCCGTTGTGACCGCCATTGGCAAGTTGTATTTCCCCTTGACTGGAAGGTAGATCACTGCTTTTCAAAAAGTCTCAAATCCAATTGAGACGTTTAAGCTATCACACGCACAAATAAAATCTGCATTAGACAAGAGTTGTCAAAAATATGTTAAGATGTTAAAGTAAGTAATGCTAGCTGCTGTAACAAGTAAAGCTTAAAATTTCAAGGGCTTAATACAATGAAGGGATGTTTCTCATGCTTGCCATGGTTTCAGTTGGATCAGCACGGGGCTCTGCTCCACATAAACATTCGAGGACCCAGGCTTCTTTCAGCTCTGGGCTCTCCCATCACATGCATCACCCGGGGCCTCTATGCCCTGTAACTACTGTTGACATTATGGACCGTTCTCCCTGTGGCAGTCCAGGAGAACTTTAGCATCTGACCAATAGGCAGGAGAAGAGAAAGCATGAAGTGTTATGCAGGAAGTTTAGGTGCCAGGCCTGGAAATGGTGTGGGTCACTTTGCCCACACTCCATTGGGCAAACTACACTAATCACATGGCCTCCCTTGGATGATAGGGAACTAAGAAATATGCCAAAAAAGAGAGGATGGCATGGATATTAGTCGATAGCAGTCTCTCACATGAGAAACAGAAGAGACGACTTTCCATGTCTAAAGAGATGGGTGCTACAAATTTGTCAGTGACGTTGGAGCCAGGCATCTGATTTTATGCATAGAAAGTGACCAGTGGCTATTGGTGATATGGACATCAAAGAGAGTAAGGCATCTTGGTTCCTGAAGGGAAGAAGTATGTTGGGGGTCATCTCTGTGCAGCTTGGTGGTGGAGAAATGAAGCATTTTTCAGAGAAGAATTAATATGTCAGGGTGGCCAATGTTTTGCTGTTGATAACTACAAAAAGAAGGAATTAAGAACCTGGAGAGAGGGCTTCCCTGGTGGCGCAGTGGTTGAGAATCCGCCTGCCGATGCAGGGGACACGGGTTCGTGCCCCGGTCCGGGAAGATCCCATATGCCGCGGAGCGGCTGGGCCCGTGAGCCATGGCCGCTGAGCCTGCGCGTCCGGAGCCTGCGCTCCGCGACGGGAGAGGCGCCCGCATACCGCAAAAAAAAAAAAAAAAAAAAGAACCTGGAGAGAAAGAAGGGAAGTGAGGAGTTTCACAGTGTAGCCTCGGGAAGAAGGAAGCTGAGTTCCCATCAGAAGCATGGAATCCAGAACTGGGTGAGCATCTACCTTCCCAGACTCTACATAAAGTTCCCACGGATGGATGCACAGTAGTTTACCCCCAGGTTTGGAACATATTTCTTCTTTAGCTCCTTTAGAAGGCCAATACTGTTTGAGCAGGTCTTGAGGTGTTTTCCTACCTTGGACAATCAAATTACTCTAGACTGCGTGGTGGGAGCCAACACTTTGGCTTTGTTATAGATGAGCCTTCAAATATCAAAGTATGTTCATTGACATGGATGTATCAGTCACCATTTGAATCTCTCATACTTTTACAGTCAAAAGAAACACAGGAAAGAAGCAAGAGACTATGGGAGACTTTTGCCAAGGTTCTTCTCAGAAAGTTGAAAAGGTTCTTCATGTTTCCCAAATCTGTCTTGAGTCGTTATATTGGTGCCCAGCTCTCCCAGATCTTGATGGCACCAATCTGTTGGTGGTGGAATGAGGTAGGTGTACAGAAGGGGCAGCAAGCGTATTCTAGATCATGTGATCTGTCACAAAGAAGACAGTGACCACTCATGAGATGAAGCTACTACCATCACCAGCTCTCATTTAAATGGAATGTCCAAGGTTCATAAGTTCTGGTTACTTGAGGCTAACTGACCAGAAAAATCTTATGTTTCCAACCCTTGCAAACTTGTCAGTAACTCAAAATCTACTTTCTTTTCCAAACATATGTGGTAAATATAATAGCATCTTTGCCTGATGGCTGAGGATTTCACAGTATCTTTATTCATCCTTCTAAACATTTATTCTTATCAGGGTTGGCCCTGTGTACAAAATGCTAACTATACAAAATTTGCTTTAACCTCACCCTACAGTCTACTCTGCCTCTTGTCTCTCTTTTCCATCCTTTCCCTCTCTCCCCTTTGCACTCTCATTTTCCAGCAAAATTAACTCTGGGAAATATTGGAGACATAAATATTGGAGACATAAAGGAGAACAGTCCTTTATACTTTAGAGTGAATTCCTTCTTTAGTCAGTTAAAACTCACAAATGGGTCATATACCAAATGTCTGTTTGTGAGTTATGGTGTTTCATCAAATCTCAAATGCCATTGGTTATAAAATTCACTGTGATTTTATGTACCACTCAGGAAAAAAAATCACTGCCAACTAAACTATGACACAATGCATTCTCATCACTTAGAATTTTTCTACTTATCGAAAGAGTTGTCTTATACTTAATTAGGCATGGCTTTCTATCATATCACTCGTACATGCATAAAAAAGGCAAGCAAAATAGATCGAGGAAGGTGTTGCTAAAATGTCTCTAATTAGAGCTTGAGATTTCTGAATCAATTTTTGAGTCATCGATATGGGTGTTTTCCCACATAATACCATTTTCTGTTAATGCCAATGTAAGCATTGGTGATTTAGTAATTCTGAAATAAATTCTTAAAAGAATGAAAAGCCCTTGGCGCTAGGCCCTCAGCAGTCTTGCAGTTATATAAAGTGAGCCTACTTCAGACTCCTGCTTCACTTGACTTCTGACTAACCACTTCCCCATCACTTACAACCATTGCTCCTTGGGGCTAAAAGAGTCCTTCTCTGCAGCATCGTTGGGCTTTAATGTGCAGCAAGCCCCCGTACATGGATTATCTCATTGATCCTTAGAACAACCCTATGAGATAGGTATTATTATCACCCCAGTTTACAGATGAAGAAACTGAGGCTTTCAAAGGTTAAGTAATGAGTCTGAGACACAGTATGTGGTGGGTCAGGGTCCGAACCTCATTTGTCTGCTTGCTTGTGCCCTCTGTGCTGTGTTAGTGTTGTCGATATTATTATTATCACTCTCCCCATGGTCATCTCAGCCATGAAGTGTAGAAATCAGGGGGCTAGAGGAAGCACAGGTCTGGATTCAGGCAGACCTGAGCTCAAACCCTGTCTCCAGCCCTTATCAACTGTGTGATCCTAGAGAAATTATGCATTTTTTTCTGAGTCTCTTTTCCCAGATATAAAAGTGACAGTGATAATACTGACCTCACAGAGAGGTTGTGAGGTTTAGGTGGGATGATCTATATAATGGGCCCAACAGGCCGCCATGTTTACTTCCTGCCCCCTGAGATGTGCTCATTCACATCTTTGGCCCTTAATCTTTCACACAGTACATGATCAAGAAATATGTTTTTGTGAATGAATGCCGTGATGGATGTAATTTCCTAGGTAACTGAGGATTAATTAGAAATTCTCTTTTGTTCCAACCCTTGTTAAAAATCCTTAGAAAATGTCAGAATCCATTTTTCTTACATGCGGTGAGCATGATTTAATCTTTGATTCATTTTGAACATCATTCCTCATTACCCAGGCCTGCAGGTATAGCCAAGAATGATGTAGAATATTGAAAAGAACATGCAAATTGGTTTAAAAATTAATTCCAAATGCGAACTTTAAAAAAAGTAATTTACCTTTTTGCTCAGAGTTTCAGCCAAATGCCCATATAGTTGAAGTTACATAATTGAAGGCAAGATATTGGAAGCATTCTGGCTTCATATGCAATTTCTACTCAAGTATTTTTACAATCATTTACTTCCAGAGCCTACTGTATGCCAGGCAAAGCGCTGGTATACAAGATAGATGAAGCTACTGTCTAGGGGGAAGGCAGACAATTGGTGGAGGAAGTCCCGGGAGCTATGAGAAGCCATGTCAGGAATTCCTACCAAGTCTGGGTTTGGCGCCTGGCGAGGGTGAGGGTGGTGATGGTCGGACAGGGAAGGCATTCTGGGGGAAACGATGCTTAAGCCAAGAGCTGCAGGATGAGCTAGAGTCGGATAAAGGGAAAGGTTTTCTATATAAGAGATGCAGCCTATGCAAGAGCACCCCCAGTGTTGTCCAAGGTGCTGGAGTCAGTGCGGTTGGAACAGAGAGTAGGGGTCCCAGGGGGATTGGAGAGGGGGGAGGGCAAGGGGCCAGGTCATGCTCTTAATTGATTATCTAAGGGAGGCTTATGTGGCTCCAGTATTCATCTTGCATTCTTTCATTGTCCATCTATTAGGCACCACGAGTGCTGGAGGCACTGTGTTAGGCCCTGGGTAGCACAGTCAGCAGGTGATAGCCTGGACCTCAGGGTGCACACAGTCAGTGGGGAGGACGCTCGACACAGTCAAGCACGGGAGGGGGTGAGAGACGGGTACCGATCACAAAGAATGAAGCAGTAAATCTCTTGGGAGGTGAAAGGCTCAAGAGTGACTCCATAGAGGACAGGACACATGAACTGTGCCTTGTGCACTGTCCACGCCTATCTTATTAACTGTCGGACCTGTGTCCCCAGCCCACACATCTCCTGGCATCAGACAGGCATTCAGTGGGGATTTGGCGATTGACTGAACAAATGAATGAATGAAGAAATGGTTTAACCCTTCCTACTCACCAGCTTTTATTTTCTTTCGTCTGTGCTGCATACACATCAGGAAACACCTCTATTCCATTGTAACGCAGGCCAGTCCTCCTACATAGTGTTCTGGAAATCAGTACAGGAAAAAAATGCAATTTGATCTTGTTGTCATGGAGCTTGCAATGGCATGAGAAAGACAGGCATTAAATAACTAACCACACAAATAATTATGTAATTAAAATGTTGACAGACAATACAAAGAAGATATACAGGGGGGATGTAAGGGCACATAATGGGGCCAAAGAAAGCTTTCTTAGAAATGGCTGCTTTTCTCCAGTTTTAGTGAGGCTTGAGATGAAACAAAGGTGTCTACTTATCCTAAACTTTTGTTACGTTTTAGTGTCTTGTGGTCTTTTTGGTTTTGTTTGGTTTTGTTTTTGCACAAATCTATCCCTTTAATAGAAAACACTTTGGAATCTGTGTTCTGATTAATCTAGAATTAATTCAATTAAGAAAGGCACATAAGTACATTCATAAGTACATTTGAGACATGTAAAGAAGGGGCAAAACAGGAATAAAAGATGGTTACTCTAAAGGAGAATGTGAACTGGTAATCCAATGGAGAGAAACCTGAAGTGGAAAAGGATAAAGACTGAAGTGATTCAAAAGAACACACTGGATATGGAGGATAGAAAACAGAGCTCAGCTCAGAGATACAGGTATTTTCAGAGAAGAAACTGGAACAATTTGAGGGAAGTCATAGTCAAAAATTTCACAACAGAGAAACTTCTTAAATTGAAAGGGGAGAAGATTAAGAAAGCAAACGTCAAGAGTAAAAGAGATATGCCTGATTTTTTTTTTAAGAATAAGAATTTTTGAGAGCAGAGCCCCAGGCGGGGGCCAAAGAAAGCTTTCTTAGAAATGGCTGCTTTTCTCCAGTTTTAGTGAGGCTTGAGATGAAACAAAGGTGTCTACTTATCCTAAACTTTTGTTACGTTTTAGTGTCTTGTGGTCTTTTTGGTTTTGTTTGGTTTTGTTTTTGCACAAATCTATCCCTTTAATAGAAAACACTTTGGAATCTGTGTTCTGATTAATCTAGAATTAATTCAATTAAGAAAGGCACATAAGTACATTCATAAGTACATTTGAGACATGTAAAGAAGGGGCAAAACAGGAATAAAAGATGGTTACTCTAAAGGAGAATGTGAACTGGTAATCCAATGGAGAGAAACCTGAAGTGGAAAAGGATAAAGACTGAAGTGATTCAAAAGAACACACTGGATATGGAGGATAGAAAACAGAGCTCAGCTCAGAGATACAGGTATTTTCAGAGAAGAAACTGGAACAATTTGAGGGAAGTCATAGTCAAAAATTTCACAACAGAGAAACTTCTTAAATTGAAAGGGAAAAGAAAAAAAATTGAATCTCTAGGTCAAAGTATATTGCTTTGGGAAAAAATACTAGGTGTTTTTAATTGAAGTACAGTTGGTTTACAATGTTGTGTTAATTTCTGCTGTACTGCAAAGTGATTCAGTTATACATATATATATACATTCTTTTCCATATTCTTTTCCATTATGGTTTATCACAGGTTATTGAATATAGTTCCCTGTGCTATACAGTAGGACCTTGTTATTTATCCATTCTATATATAATAGTTTGCATCTGCTAACCCCAAACTCCCAATCCATCCCTCCCCCTTGGCAACCACAAGTCTGTTCTCTATGTCTGTGACTCTGTTTCTGTTTCATAGATAAGTTCGTTTGTGCCATATTTTAGATTCCACATATAAGTGGCATCATATGGTATTTGTCTTTCTCTTTCTGATTTACTTCACTTCCTATGATAATCTCATGTTGCTGAAAATGGCATTATTTCATTCTTTTTTATGGCTGAGTAGTATTCCATTGTATATATACGGCACATCTTTATCCATTCATCTGTTGATGGACATTTAGGTTGTTTCCATGTCTTGGCTTTCTAGTACTGCTGCAATGAACATAGGGGTGCATGTATCTTTTTGAATTATAGTTTTGTCTGGATATATGCCCAGGAGTGGGATTGCTGGATCATATGGCAACTCTATTTTTAGTTTTTTGAGGAACCTCCATACTGTTTTCTATAGTGTACTTACATTTCCACCAACAGTGTAGTAGGGTTCCCTTTTCTTCACACCCTCTCCTCCAGCATTTGTTATTTGTAGACTTTTTAATGATGGCCATTCTGACCAGTGTGAGGTGGTACCTCACTGTAGTTTTGATTTGTATTTCTCTAATAATTAGTGATGTTGAGCATCTTTTCATGTGCCTGTTGGCCATCTGAAAAAATACTCGTTTTATTATTGGTTAGGTGCAAAATCATGACCTTCTTTATATTTTTATATAGGTGAGCCAGTGAACTGATAGCAAATATTCCATTAAATAAATCAGTTGAGGAGGAATGATTAAAGCACTTGAGCAACCACTCAATCTTTACAAAAAGAAAGAAGAATTCATGGCAAATGTCAAATAAAAACAAAAAGTAATTTAGAAAAAAGAGAAATGGCTGCTTGCACTAGGTTCTGAAGGGGCAAAAGGAGGTGGGAAGAACGTCTCAGGCAGAGGGGAGTAGCAGATGCAAAGGCCCCGAGAAGGGAGGAGCAGAGTGTGTTCAAGGACATGACGGAAGGCCGGTGTGGCTGAACCCCAGGGATTAACTGGGAGGGTGGCCGGAGGTGGGCTGGAGCACAGACAGGGGCTCCTCACTGGAGGCCTTGCAGCCATGTTAGAGATTTTGCTCATTGGTCTAAGAGTACTGGGAGCCATTGAAAGATTTTAAACTGGGGGGAGGTATAGCAATCACACAAGCTGCTGAGACATGAATGGATTGGAGGGGAGCAAGAAGGGACACTGGGGGACACACACACACACACACACACACACACACACACACACACACACACACACACACACACACACAGTCTCCAAACAGGCTGACAATGCCCTGTATACAGAAAGCCGTAGGGAACACGAAACTGAGGTTTGATTGTCTTCACATTATTTCTTCCTTGTCTTTCTGATATGGCCCACCCCTTCATTCTGCATTAAAGCTGACATTACTTGTTATTTATTTTTTTACCAATTTTATGAAACAACAGACACGACATTTCCCTTACTGTTGTTCTTCTCAGGGAGAGGATGTGGGTCACAGCAGATAACGTGCTTTTATCAGAGCCCATTTTCTCCCTTGGTTTCAAGGGGAGGGCCAGGGGTTGGGGGTGCTGAAGTTGGGCAGGCGTGGAATTCACCCTTCTGTCAGGGGTTGGCTTGAAAGCGAGCGTTAGCACATATTCAATTTGGTACAGGAGCTCCACTTGGACACGGAACCTGGTCCTTATCTCATTTTTCCCATTAATAATGAGCTGTTAAATTACATCGCTCATGCCATTTGTGGAGATAGCGATGTGCCGGCTTAATTGTAGCTGCCCTGGTGCCCCATCATCTTAATTCTCCTCCTAATGGCTTGACAGGGGGAGCAGGGTGGCTCAGAACTACTGGTTTGGGCCTGGCTCGACACCTTTCAAGGAATCTCTAGTTTCAGAGTCAGGGACCGTCATGGCTGAAACTGATGGGGCTCTGAGGGTGAGGGCCTTGGGGAGGGGAGACCGCAGACATTCCCATCTGTGTGCTCCCTCCTCTCCATCTCCCCAGAGGCCCTCTCCGGAATGCTAATGGGTTGAGGAAAGGCGGCTGGCGTGGGCGGCATGGCCTCCACTCTGAACATTCAAGCAGACCCCCTCCCTCCTATCTGGCTTTTGTGGGCAGCGTGGGCAAGCTGCTGACTTCCTGGGATCAGGCCAGCTGATAAACAAGGATAATTATGTCTGTGGCTTTGCAATCCCTCAAAACCAAAGGTGAAATGATTCGTTCTAAAGGAGGGATTTCCCCAAAGAAATGACTTTGTGCCCCTCGTAGGAGTGGCTAGAAAAGAGGTGCATTTCTCAAATGTGGGGAGAGGACCATTCTCTGCTCTTGCTGGGGGAGTCCAGGCATTGGAGGGCTGGCCAGAGTTAGGATTCGGGGTGGTCTGCAGAAGCCTGCAGAGATATTGGGAGGTGGTGGCATCATAGAAAAGGCCCAGAGCTCTGGTCCCACCCAGCCACCAATTGGCTGCGTGAACTTAGAGGAAACGCCCTTTCAGTACTGTGAAATTTCTAAAGATGGGTCCCAGTTTCTAAAATGGGTGTGACAGTGGGCTACGTCAGAGGTCTCATCCTCTCCCTCTCAGCCACCATCATCAGGTGTGTGGCTCAGTTTCCTTGACCAAAAGAGCTACATAGGTGGACTGCCCTGGGTTCCTAGTGTTTTGATTTCAGCCGCTTCTTCCTGTGTGGGGAGAAAGGTGGTCCCTTATGGGGTAAGATTTGAAATGCACTCCTGCCCAAAGAGGTCTCCCTATCTCCGCATCAAAGGGCCTGAAATTCCCACAGTTTGCATCTAATTTGAGAGGGAGGCTGGGTAATGTAGTGGAAAGAGCATGGGCTTTGGTGGTGAGACATGAACCTTGGGCATTTTCCAGGTTACTCAGAGCACCTCCTTCCTGCTGAAGGCACTGCCACCTCCTAGTCCTGCTGCCACCCACAGCTGGACAATCAAAGCTGAAGCGCTGGGCCAGCGTGGCCTCCATGCCCTGTGTGCTGGCCCTTATCCTTGCTGCGTTGTCCCTCACTGTGAGGCATGGGTGGGAGGCAGGCTATTGTCTCTGGCCTCCCTAGTGCCTACCAGGGACTGAATGATACCACGTGGAAGTATTGGGAGCCAGCCCTCTGTAGACTTGGACCAATGGGAAGGAAGAAGCCTGGGGGAGAGGGGCCAATTCCCCGCTTCTTCCTCCCTGCCATGGACCACTCCAAGGCACAGTTTGTCCTTGCAGATCTTTTGGAGGAAGTTCCACATGCTAAGCAGACAAACCTGCCGATCACCTGCTGTCACGTGGCAGCTTGTGGTGAAGCAGTGGCCCCCAGTGAGGCACTGGGGCTTTGCATCCTTTTGCCCCTTTCCTGGTCTCATTTTCCTCTTTTTCTCCCTCTTGCTGCCATGGGATTGCACTTACCTAAGAGTATTTGTAGTTGAATTCCCGCTGAAGCTTTACTTCCTGGAGGACCCAGACTGAGACATCTGCTTTGGCACATGGATCTATAGCTTGCCAGCGGTGTGAGTCATGCAACTTCTCCTCTCCTAAAATGCCAATTTTCTTCTCTGTAAAATAGGGATAATAATATTCAGCTTTCAGGGTGTGAAAAGTAGATATAATGGGTATCAAGTATTTAGCACAGAGCCTGGTGCATAAGCACAGCAAGTGCTCAATCATTATCTTTATTACTGCTGCTGTTATTATTTATAACAGGAATGGTTGGCTGTCACCAAAGTTGAGTGCAACCCTTCCACAATAAAGTGTTACTGCTCAGAAGCCCTGCCCCACCATGGATTTCCATCCTCAGCCTTCCTGGCGACTGGGGAAAACCATATGACTGAGTTCTGGCCAGTGGAACGTGGGGAGAAGTGATGTAATGCCTCACCCCGGCCTGGCTCATAAAATGTTCTCGCCGCAGTTTAACCATGTGCTGAAGACAGCAGAGTATCCAGCAGCCCAGAGCCCTGGATGGCTGCAGGGCAGAGGTGCCCCGTTCACCAGCCCATTCCGCCACACCACCAGTGAACGTTCTATAAATATGAGATCAATTCTTTTTGTGTTGAACTACCAAGATTTCGGATTTTTTCTGTTATTGCAGCTGGTATTACCTTAATCATTACATTGTTATTGCTGTTGCGTCTGTAACTTCTTATTATTCAGAGTAAGACCTTTTCTGGGAGGCCCTGTTGAGGCTTTTCAAGGGGTTCAGCATGTGGACTCTGGAGTTAGAAAGCTTGGATGTGAATTCCAACTCTATCACTTTACTAGCTGTGTGACTTCTGTGCCAAATGACTTGAACTATAAAATGGATCAATTATGAGAATTGGGTCAAGAAAACTGTGTAAAGAATAGGATAGTGTCTGGCACAGAATGAGTTCAAGGAAAGTTAACTGTGACCACCCCCATCATCTTCATCATCATCACGATCATCGTTATGTCAGTGGAGAGTTGGGCACTGACCGAATGGGAGGTGGAACTGCGGTCTGGCTCTGGGGTTGAAGGGGGGCATAGAAAATACTCAGGACATGGGTGTGCAGGTTTGAGAAAGGCAGCTGAGCGGTGGGAAGATGAGGTGATGCAGTGCTGGAGACAGACTTGGCCCATTTCACAACTGATGTAGCAGGGCACCTACATTGCTCTGGAAGATGGCTTCAGTCCTACTGGCCAACAAGCATCTTCTGAGAGCATCCTGTGGACAGAGCACTGCCCTGGGCACTGTGGGAGATACAGTAAGAAGGGGAAGGGAGTGGGAGAGGATGCTGAGCACCTGGGACGCACTAGACAGGAGGCTAAGCCCTGGATCCCTGCTAACCTGTTGAACCTTCACCACAAACCCATGAAGTTGCTAGTCTTTCATTTTATAGATGAGGAAGCTGATACACAGGACTCGATGGAACTCCCCCAGAATCATACAGTCAATTGTAGAGCAGAGGCTTGAATCTTCACTGGGTAGAGACCCTATTGTCTCTGGAGCGACTTTCATTCACCAAGGCTAGTTCAGCAGAATTTGAGGTCGCAGCTGGGAAAAGGCAAGCAATGTCAGTAGTCGGGGGCCTGCCCTGCCTTTACCATTAGCTGACTTTATGATTTTTGGCACACCGCTTTATTGTCTCTGATGCTTTTTTTTTTAACAAGAGGAAAAGGCGGGTGGAGGTAAGCCACATATGCCAGGTACCATACTGGAGTCTTGCAATAGAACAACTAACTCATATAATCTTTCCAACAATATACGAGGTAGGTGATGTTACGGAAAACTGAGGCAGAGAGAGAGATTCCATCACTTGTCCCAGATCTCTGTGGCACATCCATCTCCTGGGTATGTGTATCAACAATGTTTTTGTGGCATAAAGTCGCAAGTCACTGTGTGTCAACACAGTCAGTATCTTCAAGACTTCTTCCAGCTCTTAATTTACTCAATCTCATTTCTGTAAAGTTTCTTTGGGAAGCAACGCAAGGAAAATGGCAACTTGAATATCCAGCCCTGTGTCATCTACCCTCTCTTCCCAGCCTAAGGCAATGGAGATGCAGCCAAGTAGGCGCATTGGAAACATAGGATGAGGATCTGGGTTCTTCTGGGTTAGATCCTCTTTCTTCCTCTTCTCCCCTTCCACCCTCCCCCCATCAGAGCTGTGGGCTCCTAGCTTCCTCTATCTTTTCAAAGATGGGGAGGAGCATTATAAACGCTAATGTTGCATCCTTTCTTCCTTTCCTCCCACTTCTTCTACTGTGTGTTCTGTGTCATTAACCAAGGCCCAACTGGCACAGAGAGCAGGGCCGGGCGTTGTTTGGGTTTCAAGGAAAGTTGACACAACTCGGGGTTTATCTGCTTCACCTGGCAGCTCTCCAGGGAATGGAGTTTTGGGCCACGTGGAGGGAGTTTTCTCCCTTTTAATGAGCTGCTCGCAGCCTGCCAGGTGATAGCAGGGGGTTAGCGACTGCTTCAGGGGATTTGATAACAAGAGCAAGGACTTCATCTCAGAGTGCCGCCTGCCTGCCCGCCCGCGTCGTCGTTAATGCCAACACCTGAACTGCTGAAGGGCTCAGGGCTCTCCTGCGTGTGGGAGCCAGGAGAGAACCCATCGCAGGGGCCGTGCCCCCTTGGAATATGTCCATCCACATCTACACACTGGAGGGCCCAAGACTTCCAGGCCTGGGTCTGTGTGGACAGCTGTGTGGAACAGATGTTGACATATCCTGGGCCTGATGGAGAGAGAGCCCGTGTCAGCCCGGGCCCTCAAGTGCCATAAGAGTCCTTCAGGTGCGCGTGATTCACCTTCTCTCCAAGGAGAGGGAATCAATAGGTAGAGAACCTGGCATGAGCCAGTGAGGTTATGGTGCTGCCAATTGGACCTGAAGGGGGTCCCGTGTGTTCCCTCCCCAGAACCTAGAAGGTTTGGTACCCACTCATTATGCCCTTCGGGATACTGAGACCCACTGTTGCCCAGCAGGCCTGTGGTAAAAGAGGACTGTCTCCCTTCTACCTCTAACCTGAAAACCTCTTCCTGATTAGTTGGAAATAAAACACCGGCAGTCTCTTTCTAGCTTACTGGTGGCTTCCTGAAATTGAGCGGGATGGTTCTTCTCAGGATTTAACTGATAGATTCTCCATCAGACTGTCATGTAGACTCGAATAACCATTGACATTTGTGCCTTGCTTCATGGGTTTCAAAGCGCTGCCGCTCACCTGAATTTGAGCAGGTTGTGTTGGGAGGAGGTTCAGAGTCTGGGCTCTGCAGTTTGAAAGAGTGGGTTCCAACCCCAGCTCTCCCACCTCCCGGCTAAGATGCCAGGACAAAGGTGCTTCACCCCTGCTTCCTGAGCTGTAAAGTGGAGACAGCAATTCCTACCTCATAGGTTTTGGGGAAACGAGACTAGAAGATGCATTTCCAGCGCTATGTCAGGGTCTAGCATGGAGTAAGCTGTTGTTATTATTATCATTATTAATAATTCTTACAACACTATGAGGTAATAATCTGTGAATTATTAGATGAAATATTAAGCCTCCCTGACTTAGAATATAAGCTTCCCTCATGACCGGAGACCATATCTCCTTTCACTTATTAGACTAAGTCACAGAAGGTCTTAGTTTTCTGGACCAACTAGGAATTTGATTTGTAACAATGTCCCAGGAAGAGTGCTTCCTTATCCTTGATGTTCCATGAGCTGGTCCTTCTGCTGGATTCTTGAAGTGAGATGTAAGATATGAGATACCATCAGAACATGTGAATCAGCATGATCCCAACTTTTTTCGCTCTCCTGTGACCAAATGTCCTGGCACCCTGGTTTAGCCTGAACTGTCGCTGATCACAAGGGGTAAAAACACTTAAAGGCAGTCAGTATGGCCTGGGTGCTACTTCAGCGCCCCCAGCAGGCCTGGCTGTCTCATTGCATGGATTGGAATATAAGCAAGATCCTCAGAGGTGACAGCCATCTCCGTCCTCCCCAGGGAGGTTGATGGCAAGGACACCCAGGGCCAGGACACCCTGGGAGTTCTGAATCCCTCCCCAATCCCAAGTCTGTTTTATACCGGGATCCAGGTACATGGTTCTCCTTGGGGAGGCCATTCATTATTTAGTTGGACATTTGGTTTTGTGGAAGATTCTGTTGGACACTTTGTTCTGTATGCTGAGCTATGAGTATTAGTTACGTGAACTCGAATAAGTTGCCTAACCTCTCTGATCCTGTTTCTTCATCTGCAAAATGACACAACAATCCTTACTTCACACTATAAGCGTTAAATGCAATAATGTATGTTATTGTTTAATAATGTTGTTAATATTATAATTTGCATGCTGCATATTACCTAGCATATAGTAAGCACTCAATAGATACCATCTGTTTCCTGTTTTGTTCACATAGCGATTAGTTGTATAAATAAAGCCTTTTTGGCAATGAAATTACAGTCTGTGAAGGAGGGAGAGAGGGGAGCCAGGGAGTCAATCTGCTCTCTAAGAGTGATGGCTAAGGAAATAGAGCTGTTTAGAGAGCGGTTATTTATTTGTAAAATAAACCACCCAGGATTGTACACAGTGTGGGATTATTTTTTTCAAACTGTGAAATGCAGTTTGTATAACATGATCTATGGATTATTAAATTCACTTAGCCTCAAGCAAGCCTGGAATTGAGCGATTATTTTCACTTCTCCCCACCCCTACCTCCTGGGTCTGCTAGGGCATCCGGACTTTGCCTCCAGTTTGGGGAGCTGGACCATCTAGGTGGGCTCTATGCTGAGGAAAGACACCCCCCCACACAAACACACACACAGTGCTTTGTCTGTGGTGGTGTAAGCAGAGGAGGGGGCTCTGGAAGCACTCCCCAGAAGAGGTTCTGAGGAATGTGGAGGCCTGATTTGAAATGCGGGCGTGGAGAAGTGACAGCCTCGGGCAGAATGTGTTGGCAGCAGCCCCCCAGGGAGGGCTGTGAGCTCTGGGCAAACACTGCCTCTGCTTCCACCTTCCTGGGCAGGGACCGCGGCGGCCTTCCAGGCCTGATCCTCCTTGCTCTTGACGGAGGGCAAAGGCATAATTGAGGCAGACCATGTGTGGGGATGGGTGGGTGGGGGCGGGGGCATGGAGTGGGTGCTTTTGTAGATCCCTTATTGTTACAGTCTGTTTCCCTGTCTGCCTCCCCTGCCAGCCTGTGTGACCCTGGAGGGCAAGGCTGGGCCATGGCAGTGCTTTCTATGTCCCCAGTGCCTGGACCAGGGTCTGGCCCAGAGCAAGTCTGTGGTTGAGCTAAGAAAACAATCGTGGGTTCCAGTGACCCCTCTTCCTTCTGCAGCCTTCTCTCGTGGCCTGCCCTCAGCCCGTCATTCTGTTGTGGCGAGAACTAAGCAGACATCCAGAGCAGAGGACAACGAGGGGCCTTGTTTGCTTTTCCAGGGAAAGGCATGACAGGAAAGTTGGTGACCTGCACATTCTATCTTCAATTCATCAGTGGACTCTCGTTAAAAGAAGTAACTGCCTAAGTGTTTGGAAATGGGGGAGAAGAACTTCTGTGACGACAGTGAGGTCTGGTCGGGGAATTTAGAAGTCCATTTACTACAGTGGAGCTGCAGGGGTGAATGGCAGTGTGGTATATATGGATTTTTTTAAAAATTCCCTTCTGAGGCACATTGAGCTGATTTCCCTGCACAGCCCACGATGATTTGACTCCTTGATGGTGGAGGGTCACTTGTAATCAGCAGCATTCAGAGCTGCAGTGTCCCCTAATTTCCTTCCCTTTCATTGCCCCCTTTATCAATGTCTAAAGACCAGTTCCTCTGAGTCATGGGGCACTGGAAGAAAACCATTTGGTGGCAAGAAAATGACTTCGTCCCTCATTCTCGGCAGAGCTGGCCCAAGCAAATCACTTGTTCTAAGCCCCTGAGGTCATTTGTTACATCCTGTAGCATAAATGGCAGATAACTTTCCTAATCCGTTAATGGCTTATTCAAAGTAGCACGTAGTAATTCAGAACCTTTGCTATCTCCCAGCTGACAACAACAACAAAAAAAAAGCCCTATTAATAAAAATATAGGGCTTCCCTGGTGGCGCAGTGGTTGCGAGTCCGCCTGCCGATGCAGGGGACACGGGTTCGTGCCCCGGTCCGGGAAGATCCCACATGCCGCGG
>NC_041229.1:73306769-73325306 GCF_002837175.3 Physeter macrocephalus
TGAGCCATGGCCGCTGAGCCTGCGCGTCCGGAGCCTGTGCTCCGCAACGGGAGAGGCCACAACAGTGAGAGGCCCGCGTACCACAAAAAAAAAAAATAAATAAAAAATAAAAATAAAAATATAAGCAACCGGCACATTTGTAGTCTTGTTTTGACTTTTGAATTAATGTCTGCTTTCCTGAGGTGTGAATTAATGAGGTTTCCCTGCCTAACCTATGCAGCTTCGTCATTCACAACAAATCATGTGGCTGGACCGGCTAAATCAGTTTGGTTTGAGGCAGGGACGCGGTTGTGTATGGTTTCCGCCAAGTGGCATCGCTTCTTTTCCAGGGTCAAGTGTGTGATGGGCCTGAGCTTAGTGCACCTGATGCTTCCCAGTCTAGGCCACCTGAGCACAGCAGGTGGGCGATGGTTTGGGCCTGCTGGGTGGGCGGAGGTCTGTAGCAATTTCTGAATAAGGTATGGACTTATGGTCTGAAAGGATAAGACAACTTGAAGGCTTTTGATAACAGTGGCCACTTAGTAAATGACCACGTAGTAGGGACTTCTCCAACTGCCCTCCTAGAATACATATACAGGGAGAGAGAGTTTAGCTTGCCCCAAATGAACTCTGCCCTGGAGCATGGAAGAAGTTGCTAGGACAAGGGGATGTAGTTCTGTCTGCCCCTTATACATGTCTGCAGCTCTCTCTCTCTCTCTCTCGTTCCCGAGGCAAGGCTGGAGGCTGCCGTGTATTTTTCTGCCTCCTCTCAGTTCCCTGCCCCTCCCCCAGTCTCTTTTATGACTCACAGATATTCCTAGAGATCTACTCTTCTCCCCCAAGCAGCACAGAACTGATGACACCAAAGAAAGGAAAGCATACCCACCTCTGATGGACCCAGTGTCCATCTACACCTCTCCCCAAAAGGTACCCATTCTCTCTCCGCCCCCCTCTCCCTTCATCGCTTCCTTCCTTCCAAAAGGTATTTACTGAGGACCTACTATTAGTCAGTTCTGTGCTGGGCTCTAAGTATACAGCAGTGGAGCTCCCAGTCTGGGGGTGGAGAGAGAAAACAGCCACTTGTGCAAATACTGAACTACTCACAGGTGACTGGGGGGCTGCAAAGGCGAGCGCAGGATGCTAGGAGAGCAAGGTACGGTGAGGCTGGGATGGGGATCCAAAAGGCTTGCCTGCTCTGGGGATGTTTCAGCTGAGACTGAAGGATAGGCTGGAGTTTCCTAGAAAGAAGGAAGGGGAGCGGGAGAGAGTCCTGGAGGAGGGAACCGCCTCTCAGCTGGTTCAAAGTCCCTGAGACAAGAAGGAGTGGAGTAGAGTCAGGGACTTGGAGGTGGAAGAGGCTGGCTGGAGCCTGCAGGTGAAGAGGGGCAGCAGCTGCTGGGGCTGTCGAGGGCCAGAGCAGCAGGGCCCTGAAGGTCAGGTCGGGGGTGGAGCCTGGATCCAAAAGAGAAGGGGCTGGTGAAGAGGGCTGAGCAAGGAAGTATCTTCCATAAAGCGTCCCCACAGCTGTGGTATCTGCTGTCCCATCCTCACTACACAGTGCACATCACCCTGTGATGTGGTCAGTTCTATTAGATTAAAAAATTAGGTGTAAGAGTCTGTGTTTGTGTGTTTGTGTGTGTGTGTGTGTGTGTGTGAGAGAGAGAGAGAGAGCGAGAGCATGCACCAAAGGTTCTCTTCTCTTCATTTCCCTTCTATTATTTTCATGTAAGTGGATAACCCTTTAAAAATCAGTCCTAAACTAAAGGCAAATTTAGGGAAATCCTTTTTGAAAACTCATAGATAATCTCTAAATAGTTACCGAGTGCCTGCCATGCTCCAGGTGCCATGCTGGACACTGAGATAGGCAGAAAGAGCTCACAGGCTGGGGAATGACCATCATGAAAGGCCCACGACCTCCCCGTCTTCCCAAAATGCCATCCCCTCCCCCTTGGGCAGGTTCCTTCCTTGGCCCCATTCTCCCACACCCCACTGTCTGGGTGAGAAATGCTCCTCTGTCTTCCAAACTCCTGTATTTCCACTTTCATCGTGACAATAAGATCACAAACAATGAGAACACGATAGATGTGGCTGCTATATGTAAAATCTTTTTACATGTGTTAATCCTCAGAACTACCCTATGATAAAGGCACTTATTGTCTCCATTTTACAGATGTTGAAACTGAGGCACAGAGAAGTTAAGTAATTTCGTCAATATCACATACATTCAAAGTCACATGACTGGTAAGTGCCAGAGCTGGGGTTTGATCCCAGGCAGGCAGTCTGACTCCAGAGACTGGGGTCCTAATTGTGACAGTTTATGGCCCATATCTAACTGTTCATTGCTATGAATTCTCCTCTAGAGTTTAACAGCAGACACTCTGGCTATTTTGTTCCCTCTGGATCCCCAGTGCTTAGCACTGTGCCTGACACATCACAGGTGTTCAAAATAAACACGTGGAGACTGGCTGATTGCAGATAAAGGCAAAGGAAAATTTGGGACAACAGATGTGAGGCCTGAGTGTGGAGCAAGCCTCTTGGATGGAAGGCCCCTGAGAAAGAATGCATGTCCTTCAGGAGGGCTACGATCCAGACCCTAACAAAATTCAGTGAGATTTAGATCAACAGAGGGAAACTGATCTTTATTCTTAAGCTGGATATTAGAAATGTATTTGGAATATCCCTGACCATGCTAACACTTTTTGGTATGTGGGTATCTCCCCCAGAGAGACATCCTCTGGAGACTCCCGTGGGCTGCCTGGGTCAGCCTGTAATAATGTCACCTCTGAGAAAACCAGTGTCCTGTCCGAGTGGCCTGGGAGCCGGTCACGCTGATCCCACCGGCCAGGCTGTCTGCTGACCACTGGGGCTCAGTCCAGAGGGCACCTCCCTGTTCGATCTGACCCCAGGCAGCTGCCCTCCCCACCCCGCCCAGAGCACTGCGGGGGCTCCAGCTTCCTGGAACTGGCCACAGTCCCGTCTCCTCTGAAGACCTCCCTGGGGTTCCTCCCCCTCCTGCCATGCTGACTTGCTCTGAAAACACCCAGCAGGCATTTGAGACCTCTCTTACCTCTCCTCAGATTGCCTTGAGGGGCTCCCAGAGTGACTGTCATGTCGTTGGCTGAGACCCCTCGGGGCCATCAGCCTGTCCTAGTTCTGTTGCTCCGGTACCGCCAGAGCTGGGGGAGCATCTGAGCTGGCCTGGGAACAGAGGGCAGGCCTCTCTGCCCCGGTCCTCAGGGCCCCTGTGGCTTTCTCCTCCTCCTGAAATCCTCCCAGCCAGGAATCTAAACCCTTCACGGATAAACCTTTATCCTTTTAAATGACTCCTTTAAGGTTTTGTCTCCTGCTCAAGGCCAGAGTCAGCCCTTTAGAAAAGGGAGGACAGAGCCCATCCCGAGCCATCCATCCGCCTTCCTGTCACTATTGTGGCTTAAGTGAACCCCTTTATGCGGGGAGAGGCCATTACGATTATTTTTCATTGTTAATTGCCTGTCTGTTTGGGCCTCTGCATAAGCCTTCATGGACAATTTTGGACACGATTCTCTGTGGCTGCCTTGGACACAGATTCTTCTCACAGAGAGATGCTGGCTTCAATGAAACAAGGGTGCTTAAAGTCAACACTCCTTGCCTTGGAGGCGATGCCACTCAGAGCACAGAGAGGGCTGAGGGCTGGGATCAGACTGCCGGGCCAAGGAGAGAGGGGGACTAGAGAAGCTGGAGGAAGGGCTGTGTCTCCAAAAGACTAAGCATCAACTGCGTGGGGGTTTGACTCAAGGACACTGGGGTGCACGGGTGTCTGCAGAGGGAACACAGTCCACCTGGCCTCCTAGGGTGGGGGCCAGCGCCAGCTGCAAACAGCTGCCTCGATGCTGGCCGAGAAAGTAGGTCTCAGGGAGCTTTGAGGACACAGCCTCTCTGTGACTCGTATTTAAGGAGGATGGACGGCTCCTTCAGGCACATGACCCTGAGGGCGGGAGGTTGTCAATGATAATTGTCATTTACTGTGTGCTAGGCCTTGTGCTTAGGGCTTTTCAAGGACTTTTCTAGACGGACATCCCTGAGGCAGGGCGCCTGTCCTTTATTCATCCCAGTGCGCTTACTGACAGCTTATCATTTGCTAACTCCGTGCTGAGCCGGTAGGCAAAACGGCCAGCCCTTTGCTCTTGAAGGCTACAGGAGAATGGGCGGGTTAATGAAGGCAACAGACCAGGACTGTTGTCATGAATTAACAGGCCATTGTAACTGAACACAACAAAGGAGGCAGATGGCCGAGGATAACATTTCTGAGGAAGTGACAATGAATATGAGATGGAGCCAAGCAGCGGGGAGAGTTGGGGCATTCCAGACAGAGGGAATGGCATGTGCAGAGGTCCTGAGGTGGGACCAGTCTTAGTGTCTTTAAGTAACAAAATGAAGGCCAGTTGGCTAAAGCATTCTCAGAGTGGATCTCTAGTGGATCTCAACATCACCTGAGAACAAGTTAGAAATGCAAATTCTCAGGCCCACCCCAGATCTACCGAATCACAGACCCTGGGGTGGGGGGCCCAGCAAGACTTCCAGATGGCTCTGATGCATGTTAGAGACAGAGAACCACTGGGCTTGAGCACAGTGTGCAAGGGGCGGGGCTGCCTGAGATGAGCTGCAGAGCTCGGTAGGGCCAGGGAAGGTACAATAGCCAGTTTAGATTTTAAGTGCAATTGAAGTCACCGAAGGAGTTTTCAGCACTTGGGTCGGATGATCTGAGTTTTCATTTTAAAATATTCCTGGCTGCTATGTGGAGAAGTGATGGATGGGGTGGGGCAGGTTGACAGTGGAAGATGGAAGACCAGTTGGGAGGCTGTTTACCATATCCCTAGTGCCTAGGATCACAAGAGGTGCATAGTAGATATTCAGTAAATATTTATTGAAAGAATGATCACATTTTAGACTGTTATCGGTTCTCAAAGCATCCTGTAGACTTCATCCACAGCATTTGCCACATGTGAAATGCAGTGGATCGTGCATAATCGTTGGTACATCTCTTCCACTCTGCCGTGATTTCTATAAGGCAAGAACTGGTGTAGGACCTCAAGGAATATTTGTGGAATGAATAATTGAATGTAATCATAGCATCTCTGTGAATGGGAACTATTATTTTCCCCACTTTACAGGAGATGAAACATTACAAGAGGTTAAGTTGTCTTCCTAGGAAGGACTGGGGCTAGAATCAGGACCCAGGCTCTTCGGGACGATGCCAGCCCCCTCCTTTTGTCCTTTTACCTTTGTGCTATTTGAGAAAAATCACCAGTAGAATTCCAGGGTAATGTCTGTGCCGGTGAAACAGTCCCCTGAGAATGGTTGCCAGCCGTGAGCAATGCACGAGAACCCGAGGTATCAAAAGGCCTGATATTTTGGGGCCTGCCCGGTTGCCATGGTGTTTGACCTATAGTAGACAGAGGCATCCTCTGCCGTGGCTGAGGCCTGAGTGTACATATTCATGGTGGGGCCAGCCCTGCAGAGGGGGAAGGGAGGAGGCCAAGGAGGCAGCACAGGCTGCTCCTGCCGTTCAGGGTTTGAGCGCCTTGGAGGTGCAGTGGGGTTATCCAAGTGACCCGGATGGCTCCCATCAGCTCCTCCCACCCAGGTGAGGACCCAGCTCTGAAAAGCATAATCAGAAGCCTCTGCTTTTATAGGTAGAAAAAAGAAAGTAAAAGAAATGTGCATTTAAAGGATACCTGTGATATCCCTGGTGCTCCTGGGATATTCTCTGATGTGACCCGAAAGTCACTGCCAGTTCCGACCACCTGTGATGTGCCAGGTGCCATGATAGATCAACAGGCACTATTTCACTGAATCCTCAAACACCTTTGTGAGATACTAGTAAAGATTATTAACAAGTAACATCTATTGTGTGGAACAGCCCTGCAAAGCTGCTGTTATACAGGTGAAATAACTGAGGTTTGGAGAAAAAAGAAACAGCCTGCACCACCTCCCAAGTAGAAGTGTCAGAGGTGGGACTTGAACCCAGGTCTGTCTGACTTCAGTGTTCACACTGCCTGGCCCATCCCAGGCTTTCCCCTTGGAGCAGTCTTCTGAGGATGGCTGGACCGTCCCTTCCCAGGACTGGACTCTGTTTACAGGTGACCTCTTCTGTTGCTCAGGGTGGTGCACGAGGTGAGGTGAATCGGAGACAAACGCAAAGCGCTTCAGACCAGAAGTCCCCTCAGTCCCACCCTCTGCTGTGCCCTCTCTTGTTTACCTCCCTAGGACTCAGCTCTTCTGTAAACTGTAGTCCAGGCAGGAGAGGGATCAGGTGACTTATCAGGTCAAAAATTTATTCAAAAAGTTATCAGGCTTCTACTATGTACTAGACTCTGTTCAGATTCTCTGGGGACAGAGGTGGTGCATGAAACAGACAGCGTCTCTACTCTCATGGAGTTTATATTCTAATGGGGGAAGAAAAAGTATAAACAAAATTTAAATCAGATGGAGGAGAAAGAAAACAGTACCATCACCAATGCCTTTTAGTGGGTACTGGTAAATGCTGTGAAGAACCCAAAATAAATTGATGCTGTAGAAAAGGGAGGGTGGCGTGAGCAGGCCAATTCAGATTGGGTGGTCTGGAAACAAGTCTCTGGGGAAAGTGACTTGGAGGCAAGAAGGAGCCAGTTGTGTGAAGACCTAGGGACCAGTGTGCCAGGCAGAGGGAAGAGGCTCTGAGGCAGGACCTGCTCGGTGAGTAGGAGGAAGAAAACGATGGTCCTCATCCCTGGGAAGAGAGGGGGGGTAGGGGGGCAGAGCCAGCGCATGGAGGGCCTTGTTGGCTATGGCAAGGGGTTTAGGCTTCGTTTTAATTAGGATGGGAGGCCGTTTGAGAGATTTAAGCAGGGAGTGACACCCTCTGATTTGCATTTTTAAAAGGTCACTTGGGCTGCCACATGAAGGACGAATGGCAGCGGGTGGGAGAGAGGGGGAGCAGGAAGGCCGGTCTTCCCCGCAGGAGCTGCTGGCCTGGGGTGTAACAGGCGGAGGAGTGGAGAAAAGCTGGCAGATTTTGTAACAAGTTTGGGGGCAGGTCTGTGCTGGGCAGAGGGGAGAACAGGGATGCGTGTGACGAGCTGCCGTCCTGAAGGATCTTACAGCCAGCCCACTCTTAACACACTCCTATTTGACCCTCAAGAAATAATTATAGAGCATCGAAGAGAATGCAACACAGGAGTGGGTTGTGGGAGCACGCAATGGTCTGCGGTGCACAGCAAGGAGTTAGAGATGGAAAGAAGGCAGGGGCCCTCCCTTCCAGTCCCACTGGCCTGCACTTTGCCTCTTTTCTGGCCCCGCAGCCTCCATCTTGTCCCTTGTCTTATGGGTAGTGTGGCGGCAGGCTTGGCCCCCACGTGCCGGGCATCCTGCTCTCGCCCGGTCTGCAAGCCCAGCCAGCTGAGAACATCTGGGAGGCGGCAGCTTGATGGGCGGAGGAGGCCCCATGGTGGCTCTTGGGCCTGGCGCCCATAGCTGCCATCCAAGGAGTGGCTCATGCCCCACGCTGGTAGCGTGTGGACAAGAGGTCAGCCCAGTGACAGCCACGCTGCAGCTGGGAGCAGGTGGTGCTTGTGCTGGAAGGCAAGGGGGATGCAGGAGTGACCAGCCAGCTGTGGCTGCTCCCAGATCCCCTTCCCACAGGTGTCTGGTCTGAATGGAGAGGAAGCACTTGGTGAGGGGACCCTCCACGTGTGCACGGAAGTCACCAAAGTCTTCCTGTAGCTAAGTCACACATTTGTGTGAAATACAATAAAGGCCCTGCTCATGTCCCTGAAGCCTGCCCAGGAGCATTCCATGGCTCCCTGTCTCCTGCAGATTAACAGTGACAGTAGCTAAGCCTTTGATGGACCAACCGTGGATCAAGCACTGTTCTGAGTGCTTTATCTTTGTTAATTTATTTAATCCTTTGTTAACTTATTTGATCCTTCAAGGTAGGATGCGTTATCACCACCATGGTATAGATCAGGAAACCAAAACCTAGGGAGGTCAAGGGGTCCAAGTCCTGCAGCTAGTACGAGGTGGAGTCGGGATTTGAACCCAAGGAGTCTGGCTCCTGGGCCCTGTGTTTAGCCAGTTTTCTATGCACAGTAAATAAAGAATAGAGTCCAGAGTCCTCTCCTGGCACATGGTGCTCCTTGGTCCATCATCCCACCTTCCAGGCACACCTCCCACCTCTGAGAGGCCATCTTCCACAGTGGTTATGCATTTAAACTCTGAGATGGGTAAGTGAGGATTCAAATCCCGATCTAGCATCGACTAACTCTGGGACTGGGGCTGAGTAATTCAGGCAGAGAGCAGTGTGGGCCATGGCAGGGCGGCTTGAGTGTGTGAGTACACGTGATGACACAGGTGGGGGTGGACGAGGGGAAGAGGTAGGAGATGAGCCTGGAAAGGAAGACTGGGGTCCTGACTGCTCAGGCCTTCAAAGTCCCCCAGGAGACTGAATCTCATGCCAAAGGCAGGGGAGAGCTACATCAATTAGAGCTTCCAGTCACAAGGAGACTGCCAGGTTCAAGTTGTAAGAGAGCCCAACCCAAACTTGCTTAAGCATAAAATAAATGTATTGGCTATGTCCCTGGGTTGTCTAGGGATAAAGAAATTTCAGGCCAGACTTGATCCGGGGGTGATATACCGTGTCATTAAGAGCTTGTCTTTTTGCATCTCTCCTCTCTATGAGCTGCATTCTCAGATACAATCTCCCCTCTGTTGGCATGGTGACTGCCTATGGCCCTGCACTTAAAATCCCCCAAACAGAGTGTGCTCTTGCCTGAGCCCAAGTCCTGGGATTAGCTCTGAGTGGATTGGATTGTCCTGGCCTAGGTTACTTGCCCATACCTGAAGCAATCTCTGTGGTCTGAGGGGTGTGGTGCTCTGATTGGTCAGGCCTGGTTACAGGCTCACCCCAAGGAGGACTGAGTAGAGGACAGTCACCTCTGTTACCAGAGGAAGGGCAAACGATGGCAGTGAATGTAACAGATGTCTCCTTAGAGCCATGTTCAAGCAAAGGGCTGGTGTAATTAAGCACGATTTTAGGAAGAATGCATTGGTGGTGACATTGGACTGGACTAGGGAGATGTGGGGTGTCTACTTGTGCTTGAAAAGCAGTATTGAGTATAAACACTGGAAAGACTATATGGATCCAGACTGAGGAGAGCCTGAAGCCAGGCTGAGGGATTTAGGCTTTATTCTCTAGGTACTTGGGAGCCATAGAATGTTTTAGAGCAAGAGAGGGCTCTAGCCTGAGTTGTGTTTTAGGATGACTAATGCCGCGTTAACCTAGAGGGTGGATTGAAGTGTGGAGGAGAATCCCTTTCAAGATTCTAGTCAGCACGGTGTAGTGGAGAAGCAAGAGGTTTAGACTCGGAGAGTGGGGTTAAAGTCTGACTCTTCCACTTTTAAATGGTGTGACCCTGGGCAAGATACTGAACCTTTCTTTACTTCTGTTTTCTCGTCCGGAAAGGGGGAGAACAATCTTGATCTGAAAGGAAGATCGTGGTTTAGAAAATTTCTGTAATGCACCTAGCATGGTATACTGCATATCCTCAGTATGCAACAAATCTTGGTTTCTCTTCCTTTTCCTTCCTCTTCCTGTGATCCAGTGACCCAGTTCAGCTGAGTATGAAGAAGTAGGTTCTGAGCAATAAAGAACGTGGGCTTGGGCTTGGAAGCCAGAGACCTGGATCAAATTTAACTTCCCTGTTTAACAACTCTGTGACCTTGGACAACCTCTCTGAGCCTCTTTCCTCATCTGAAAAATTTCATTTACAGTCCTACTTTACCTACAGATAAAGCTCAGCCTGTCACCTGGCTGGCACTGTGTGCCAGCCAGATGGCACATAGGTATGTGCAGTGGCACATAGGTATTAGAAATCATCATGAATACTAACGCATATATATGGAATCTAAAAAAACGGTACTGATGAACCTAGGGGCAGGACAGGAATAAAGACGCAGACCTAGAGAACGGACTTGAGGACACAGTGGGGGAAGGAGAAGCTGGGATGAAGTGAGAGAGTAGCATTGACAAATATGCACTACCAAGTGTAAAATGGATGGCTAGTGGGAAGCTGCTGCATAGCACAGGGAGATCAGTCGATGCTTTGTGATGACCTAGAGGGATGGGATAGGGAAGTTAGGGGGGAGGCTCAAGAGGGAGGGGATATGGGGATATATGTAAACATATAGCTGATTCACTCTGTTGTACAGCAGAAACTAACACAACATTGTAAAGCAGTTGTACTCCAATAAAGATGTTAAAAAAAGTAATTACAGGTAAAAAAAAAAAAAAAGAAAGAAAGAAATCATCATGAAAAAAATCCTGGCTGGGGGAGTTGAGAATCAAAGATGAACTTCCTAGATAGGTGAATCTCACCAGGCAATCCTGGGAGAGAGGTTCCCCCTCGCTTGGTGGGTGGAGTTTTATACTCCTCATTTCCTTCCACATGCAATAAAGGGAGTTGAGACTTACAGTATACTTCTGATGGGATTCATCATTTCAGGTCCTCAGAATTAAACGCAGGTCTGATTTTCCAGGAGGGGATGATTAGCACTGCAGCAGCTTCCATCTGTAGAGTTCAGGTGCTGTGGTTATAATTTGTAACCAGCACCTTCCCATTTGGCTCCTTTGCGGCCATATGGTCTCCTTAGCGGAGATCTGTTTTGTTGGCAACTGCAGTGCTGAGTAAATGCCACGGGAAAGTTGAAATTTACCCATCAGAGCTCAGTGCACCATGGAGAGTCCCTTCTCAGCCCCCACCTCTGACCCCGCCTCGCCTCTCACTAGTCCATTGCCAACACTCCTCCATGGGGATTTTCTAGCACTATGATAATTTTATTGCCAAGAATCAGAGTAATTATAACTTTCAGAGGGATTTCCTAGGAAAAGATGAACTTGGATTTATGCATCAGCACATTCAAAAGAAGAGGTTTGGGACTTGTGCATTTTATGTGGTTTAAGACATTAACGTGAGTTTCATTTCTCTAAAATACTTAATAAGTTTCTGCCTGCTGCATAATGTGGTGATGATGATGAAAGCTACCATTAATTTGAGAACCCACTATGCATCGGGAAGTGTGCTAGGTATTTTATAAACATCTCTTCTGATCGGCCCAATCCGGAAGGGACTACTTAGGTCACTGTTCCTTTCAAAACCATAGTTTGTGATCCATTAATGGGTCATGAAATCAATCTGATGGGTTGAAACCAGCATTTAAAAAATGAAATAGATTGATTGGAATGGAGTGGAATGGAGTAGAGTGGAGTGGAGTGGAATGGGATGGGATGGAATGGAATTGAATGGGGGGGAATGGAATGGAATGGAGTGAAGTGGAGTGGAATGGAGTGGACTAGAGTGGAATAGGATGGAATCTGAGTGGGATGGGATGGAATAGAGTGGAGTGGAGGGGAGTGGAATGGGGTGAAATGGAATGGAGTGGAGTGGGATGGAAAGGAGTGGAATGGAGTGGAATGGCATATTAAATATCAGAGAGCGTTGAAAGAAGCCAGAGGAAGAATGTTTCATGAAACTTGTATCTCAGTTATGAGCATAATGTGTGTGAGTACTAAGCTGTGGTGAAAAATAAGTTTCTTACTGTGGGTGGTGGAGAAAAAAAGCTAGAAATTCACTGGCCTAACTCAGTGGTTCCCAAGCTTTAGTGTGCATCAGAGTCACCTGGAGGGCATGTTCTAGCACAGCACGCCAACCCCTATCCTTAGAGCTCCTGGTTCAGTAAGTCTGAGTCAGGCCTAAAACTTTGCTGACAAGCTTCCGGGCGCCCTGGTGCTACTCATCCCAAACCACATTTGAAAACCATTGGCCTAATGACCACATTTCATAGGCGAAGAAACTGAGATTCAGAGAGAGAAAGTAATGTGCCCTTGGTCCACAACTGGTACGATTAAGAGCTAGGATACAGACTCAATCTGTTTGACCCCCAAACTGTAAACCATGTTATGCTGGATTTAGTTTTGGAAATAATCTGTCTTCAACAAGTGGATCTGGCATCTCTCTGTATATGGTTGTGCTTGTTTCTATATATTTTCTCCAAGTCCCAAATAAATTGCCTGAGGTAGAAGAAACATTGGCACTGGCAAGCCGAACCCCCTTATTATTTAGTTGGGTACCTAATCCCCAGAAGGGAAGAAGAGCACAGGCTTGATGAGAAGCTGGATGGCATCCTTAGCCTTCGTCAGTCTTTGCAAGCCTGCCCCACCTCCTGTCAACAACTCCATACCTGGGTCTTAGTTGGAGTCTTGACATGTGCATGGCTTGGTCTCATGAAGATCCCAAGCCCAGGAAAAGCCCCTTTGCCCAGGAATGTTCTCTGTATCAACTATGATTCCAGAAGAGCCCAAATGGAGGCCGACATTTGGCACTTCCTAGGCTGGGACTTAGAGTATAGTACTCAAAGGATACTTCTTCTACTTATAGCTGAAAGAGCGGTAGCTATGGGATTAGAGAGATACGGGTCAAATCCTGGGTCCATTACTGTGTGATCCTGAGCCTTCTACCTAACTTTCTCCAGGTCTTGATTTGTTACCTTTTCTACAGGACTAAAAATACCTATAACCTCATAGGCACTTTCTGAAGATTAAATAACATATATAAAACACGTGTCATGGCACCTGGTACTGAATGAACCCTCAGTAAATAGTAGATAGTGTAGTCCTTATTCATGTGCAAATATTAATTGAGCACCTAACTTTGTTTTAGGCACTATGCTACGTATACCACAGCTAGAAAGATGAATATGGCCCTGCCCCTGCCTTTAGGCATTTCTCAATCTAGTGCTAAACTGACCCACCTGCCTCCACTCTCTAATCCCATGCCCGAGGCAAACATGGCTAATTGATCATGGTATCATTTCACACTGAGCTCAATATGCAACTTCAGCATCCTTCTCCACATGGCAATTCAGGCAGTGCTGCCCAGCAGATGGAGTGGCCATCAACCATTAACTTCTTTGCTTTCCCTGGTTTAGTGGGTGAGACTTAGAAATGGACAATTACAGTGGTGTGTGGTAAATGCCATTATAGGAGAAAATAGAGGTCCCCATACCCTGTGTGAGGGTTGCTTAATTCCCTGGGGAGAGCATGTTGTGTAAGGCTTGCAGAAAGAGCTGAGTCTGGAAGGACAAACAGGGAGTTGATTAGATTTAAAAGAGGGGTGGTGATCAGGGAGAAGGGGGAACAGCATGCATACATACATACAAGACAGACAGACAAGCAATTAGGCAGGTCTCTCTCTCTCTCTCTCTTGTCTCTCTGTCCATCTCCATCCCCATCCGCATCTCCATCTTTCTCTCCGTCTCCATCTCCATCTCCACCTGTGTGTTCTGGAGGCAAGAGGGAGCAAGCGGGCACTTGGGGAACTGTAAGGAGGACAGGGTATGGTGAAAGGGTGTGTTGAGGCTGCAACAGTAAAGAGAGGCCTTTCTGGCCATGCTGAAGTCAGGGCACCATCACTGTGCCCCTGGGAGCTGTCAGGTGAGAGTCCCCAGCTCCCTGTGAGGGAGCTGAGTGGCTGCTGCTGTGCTGCACCCGGAGAGAAAGCTGAACTGATGCGGATTAACCTGGAGAAAAGAAGCTGACAGGCAAGAAATGTTCCTCCTCTGTGTGAAAACCCCTGAATCCAGTGAAAAGATTTAAGGGATAATGGAGGCATTTCTCTATTTCATACGGTAGTAATCCAGGTCCCTCAGGATCAAGCGCAGAACCTGATTAGTGCTGGGCCAAAGCCGCCCTGAGCGCCCTTTTCCATCACGAGCTGACTGCAGGCTACACTCTAATGGGATTGTTTGTTTAAAAAAAAAAAACCCACCCCTGCTTTAAAAGAATGTCCTTCTCACTGAGCCCGAGCTCTGTTGCTATTGTGAGGGAGTGGGGGCCCGGCAAAAATATTTAAAGCCCTACTCTTGGGGGTGATGGGTTTTGAATTTTGGCTCCAGAACTTTCCGGTTAATCGGCCTTAGAGTTGCAGGAGTAGAAAGGAAGTGAAAGTGGATATAGGGAAATAGCCCGCTGGTCGGAGCAGAATGCTGCGAAGACGGCACCCTCTAAGGCAGGGTCTGGCACTCAGACTCGGCTCGTTCCTGGGCCACCTTGAGCCAGACCCTTCCCCTCTCTGGGCCTCAGTTTTCTTACCAGCAAAATGGAGAAGTTGAATCATACTATCTAAATGTCCTTCCATCTATAATATTCCTTGTTTAGACAGCAATCGCCTGGGAGATTTGTTTTATAAGAAGTTTGATCAGCAAATTGCCAGGCTTTGTCTGTTCTCATCTATCAGAGGGATACACACTGCTAACGTGCTTTATCCAGATTTGCTGCTGTGATCAGAAGCAAACCATTTAGTGCAAAAAAGTTAGACGTTGCTGGCAGATCCCTGCTTAGACATGCGCTGTGTCCCTACAGTTGGCTTTTAAGTTTCTTGCGTCAAACTCAGAATGCACTTTCCAGGGAATATTTAACTTGGAGGTAGCTTTCTCGGCCAACCCACAAAAACCCTGTTTGGCCCTTAATGGAACTAAAGTAATTTTAGTTTTATGGGACTAGGCTGATAATAGTAGTGTTTTTATAGAGTATCCTGGAGTTGGGCTCTTTCATGAACTAGCCTGAACAGAACTGTTATGATGGGGCTCCCATGGAATAGTCGTATTGCTTTAGTTTGAAATAGTGTTGATTTTGACAGGTTAACTTGGAATGAAACTATTTAACTTGGAATGAAACTTGGTGAGCCTGGGAAACTATCCATAGAACAGCATTTTCCAGTTGCCTTAGGGTAAGAGGACACTGGGGGGTGTGTGTATTTTCTCCTGCAATTGCATCAACCGTGGGTGGGAAGGTTTGCATGCTCCTGATTGTCCAAAGAAAGGGGAGCCCCCTGCTGGAGGGAGGACTGCCCTGTTCTGGTAGCTGCAAGAAAGTCAGTATTTCTATTTCAGGATTAGTCTTTATTTACAGGTAGAGTAGAATCAAAAGTCTTCATACTTTTTTTAATAAAGGTGCTTTTTTTTGGTATTAAATGACCATCATTTCTCCAAAAGATTTTAATTATTTTAATTGCTATTAAATCAAATTTAATTAACTAGTTAAAAAAAAGCCTTTATTATTTCAGATTCCCAATGAAAGATTAAGAACGAAAACTCTGGGCTTTTTGTGTGTTGTCAAGTTGTAGAATGGGGAACTGGAGAGAAGGTCCCCTGATTAGGGCTTTTGGGAAAGTGACCAAACTAAGTTTATAGTTAAACCCTAAGAATGGAAGATGATATAACATTAACCATATTCACTTGAGGATTCACCGCAATTTACACTTTACATCTCACTTGATCCTCAAAGATATGGTAGACATTTTACAGTTGGGGAAATTGAGGTTCAGCTCACTAGCGGGGGAGCTGCAATTAGAACACAGGTGTCAAATTCCTTTACTTTTTCTAACACCTTAGGATTAGAGATGGTCT
This sequence comes from Physeter macrocephalus, assembly GCF_002837175.3. NCBI lineage: Eukaryota > Metazoa > Chordata > Mammalia > Artiodactyla > Physeteridae > Physeter > Physeter macrocephalus. The sequence continues at coordinate 73,322,226 of NC_041229.1, forward strand.
TTGTCCTAAGGGATGAACCCAGAAGGTAATCAGTAGAGAGGAAATTAAACAGGTAAAGGTCTCTATGGGAGAGCACCAACTGGTCCCTATAATGTATGATGCTTTCTGGGGAGAGACAGGAGTCCAGAAATGCACATGAATGTGAGCTTCATTAAAATGCAGTTTGCGCGCGAGAGTTCAGCTCGTTGAATTTCTTGTTTCCATGAGAAAGTGATGATGATGATAATTTGGTGCTGTGTGTGTTTGGTATTTCATTTAAATTTTTATAGCGCCAGGCCAGATGGGATGACAGGCAGCATTTGTAAAAGCCTTGTGGCTGCACTGGGTGATAGGCCAAAGTAACAGGTCAGACTTATCGTTTTGTTGGTATTGGTGGGATTTCTCCTCCTGTGACCTCACTGTGGAAAATCCATCTGGACCTGCCCACAGCCCCTTGTTTCTTCCACCAAATGCCCCTATTGGCCCTGTCCCTGAGATGTGGCTGGCGGCCACACGCTTGGGAAGACGGATCGTTTCCAGTTTGGGGTGAATGGACTTTGCCCGCAGTTCCTCCTAGCTTTTGGGTCTGAAGGTCTGGGAACAAGGTAAGAGGTGTGCAGGTGCCAGAGCCAGCTGCCGCTCAGAGCAGATGAGCTGTTCTTGGAAATAGTCCCAGACGATGAATTGCTTGTGTGGTGCAGAGAGATGCAGTGGAAAATTGTCCATTCACTGTGCTCACTCTTTGACTCTTGAATGCACTGGCACTTCCTTAGTCTCAGCTCCACGTGGCGCAGGAGTGAGCCACACAGGAAGGTTCTGAATGAGCCATGGGTGGAGCCTAGCGGAGGCTGTCAGTTTAGGTAGGGAGGGGAAAAGGAGGCGGCAGGGACATTTCGCTGGGCAGAGACAGCCCCCACCCCCTGCTTCCCCTCCAGTTATAAAACCCTTACCGGTAATCATGGTAGAGCTTGGAAAACACAAACAATTACAAGGAAAAAGAGAAATTTGTCTCTCGTCTTGCTACTCAAAAGGAAAGGATATTTTTATTGTATCTCCTATAGATCTGAGAATCTCTGTCTCGCCCTTCCTATCCCCCCATGATCCATTTTTCCTTTCTCTCAACCTTCCTTCCCTCCCCCCTCCCTTCCTCCCTCCCTCCTTCCTTCCTTCCTTCTCCCTCCCCTCTCCTCCCCTCCCCCCCCTTCTCTCTCTCTCTCATTCTCTTCTCTCTCTTTCTCTCTCTCTCCACCCTTCTATCTACAGTCCAAACTGGGATCATATTGTATGTACAATTTGGTAACTTGATTTTTTAATAGTATCCACATGCTCCCATGATAAGACATTTTCTTCAGAATTAACATTTTTAATAGTCCAGGGATAATTTTTTAGAAGAACCATAACTTATCTAACCAATGAGGCATAACACTCTGTGAGTGTACCATAATTGAACTAACCCATCACCTATTGTCAGACATTTAGGCTGTTTTCAGTTTTTTCGAAATAATAAATACTATTTTAATAAGCATCTTTGAACATAAATCTTAGTTGGAATTTCTGATCATTTCCTTAGGAAAGATTTCTAGAAGTGGATAAAAACTATGAATTTAAACAAAACAAATAAACGACTTGTGACATTCATGGCTGACTTGCTTTCCAGGAATTTTTGTAGCAATTTACATTTCCTTTGGTGTCAAAGAGCTTGCTCCCTTACATCCTGGATGAAAAGATTTTCCTTGAGAAACAGCGTAGAATTGAGAGTCAGTTAAAAGGAGAGACCTGACATCCAATGTTGTCAAAAACATCCAGGAAATATCTTGGTTCTCATGCGGATCTGTGGATTCTCAGATCTGCGGGTGAATCAGATGGGCCTCTTATCGCTGGGATCAGCGTCCTGTCCCTGGATGGGGCAGTCTGAGGGCAAATGGGTAAGTACCGGGTGATTCTGCCTTAGCTCTGGGCAGAGCAGCAGTGGACCTGACCAGGTTCTGGCCTCAGAGAACTTTCAGTCTTATGATGGAGGCGAGGCTCACTTGAACTGAAGAGGGGCCGTGGAAGAGGGCGTGAAGAAAGGTGCCACGTGGCCGGGCTCTGTTGTGGAAGTGTGGCAACTCAGAGAAGGGAGAGGTCACGTGGGTAAGTCAACAGGGAAGCTTCCTGAGAGAAAGTGGGCCGTGAAGGGGCGCGCAGGAGGAGCCGAGAGGGGAATGGGCATGGGAGGGGCTTAGTGTGTGCTGAGCCTCTCCCACAGACAGGCTGTAGGCTTGGTGGTCGAGCCTCGAGGTTCTGGGGTCAGACAGACTCGCATTCCATTCTCAGCTTCACCGCACACTCTCTGCGTGATCTTGATCTGAGGCTCTGCTGAGCCTCAGTTTGTTTTTGGTTTTTGGTTTTTTTCACTTTTATTTATCTGTATTTTAAAATATTTTACATTGAAAATATATTCATGCATTGAGTCCTGACCTTAAGAAGTTACAACTAGTAGATATGATACAAATGAACAATTTTTTTTTTCTTAAACAAAAAGCAAAAAACCTGTTGAAGCAAGTGTGGGAATATGTTCAAAACAATTAAAACTGAGGAATAAGTATATGGGTTTTATTTCTAACTTCCCTCAGCTTTTGTATATGTTTGTAACTCAAAAAATATTTTTGTTATAAAAGCTATATATGCTCATGGTAAAAAAATGTTAAGTACATGACATCTCCATTCACCCTAATCATTATTAACAGTTTTGTATATAGCCTACTAGAACCACTTGTCAGATAACCAAATGTATACAAATGTGTTTCTTTTAAAACAAAAATGAGATTATACCATACATATTCTGCTGGTTTTGAGTGATAACATTCCATTTTATGGGTATACCATTATTCATTAACTAATTCTTTTTTTTTCACACACACACACTGTATTTTATTTTTACAAGAGATAAACTGACACCAAGCATTGTAAATGGATGACCACAACAAAAGCAACAATGATTGCAATTACCAAACACGAAACACACTCATACTATGTCATAATATTGACATTCAGTCCAGTAATCCTCCACTGTAACAGCTCCTTTACTTTGCAGTGAAAATTGATTTGTATATTTTTTGC
>NC_041229.1:73326432-73327082 GCF_002837175.3 Physeter macrocephalus
TGTCTTTTCATCTTGTTTATGGTTTCCTTTGCTGTGCAAAAGCTTTGAAGTTTCATTAGGTCCCATTTGTTTATTTTTGTTTTTATTTCCATTACTCTAGGAGGTGGATCAAAAAAGATCTTGCTGTGATTTATATCAAAGAGTGTTCTTCCTATGTTTTCCTCTAAAAGCTTTATAGTAACTGGTCTTACATTTAGGTCTCGAATACATTTGAGTTTATTTTTGTGTATGGTGTTAGGAAGTGTTCTAATTTCATTATTTTATGCTGTTTTCTCAGCACCACTTATTAAAGAGACTGTCTTTTCTCCATTGTATATCTTTGCCTCCTTTGTCATAGATTAGTTGACCATAGGTGCGTGGGTTTATCTCTGGGCTTTCTATCTTGTTCCATTGATCTGTGTTTCTCTTTTTGTGCCAGTACCATACTGTCTTGATTACTGTAGCTTTGTAGTATAGTCTGAAGTCAGGGAGTCTGATTCCTCCAGCTCCGTTTTTTTCCCTCAAGACTGCTTTGGCTATTCGGGGTCTTTTGTGTCTCCATACAAATTTTAAGATGATTTGTTCCAGTTCTGTAAAAAATGCCATTGGTAATTTGATAGGGATTGCATTGAATCTGTAGATTGCTTTGGGTAGTATAGTCATTTTCACAA
>NC_041229.1:73328206-73329262 GCF_002837175.3 Physeter macrocephalus
TCTGTTGTAACTTCTCCTTTTTCATTTCTAATTTTATTGATTTGAGTCCTCCTCCTCTTTTTCTTGATGAGTCTGGCTAATGGTTTATCAATTTTGTTTATCTTCTCAAAGAACCAGCTTTTAGTTTTATTGATCTTTGCTCTTGTTTTCTTTGTTTCTATTTCATTTATTTCTGCTCTGATCTTTATGATTTCTTTCCTTCTGCTAACTTTGGGTTTTGTTTGTTCTTCTTTCTCTAGTTCCTTCAGACGTAAGGTTAGATTTTTTTATTTGAGACGTTTCTTGTTTCTTGAGGTAGGATTGTATTGATATAAACTTCCCTCTTAGAACTGCTTTTGCTGCATCCCATAGGTTGTGGATCATCGTGTTTTCATTGTCATTTCTCTCTAGGTGTTTTTTGATTTCCTCTTTGATTTCTTCAGTGATCACTTGATTATTTAGTGATGTATTGTTTAACCTCCATGTGTTTGTGTTTTTTACTTTTTTTCCCTGTGATTCATTTCTAATCTCATAACATTGTGGTCAGAAAAGATGCTTGATATGATTTAAATTTTCTTAAATTTACTGAGGCTTGATTTGTGACCCAAGATGTGATGTATCCTGGAGAATGTTCTGTGCACACTTGAAAAGAAAGTGTAATCTGCTGTTTTTGGATGGAATGTCCTATAAATATCAATTAAATTAAATCTATCTGGTCTATTGTGTCATTTAAAGCTTCTGTTTCCTTATTTATGTTCATTTTGGATGATCTGTCCATTGGTGTAAGTGAGGTGTTAAAGTCCCCCACTATTATTGTGTTACTGTCGATTTCCTCTTTTAGAGCTGTTAGCAGTTGCCTTATGTATTGAGGTGCTCCTATGTTGGGTGCATATATATTTATAATTGTTATATCTTCTTCTTGGATTGATCCCTTGATCACTATGTAGTGTCCTTCCTTGTCTCTTGTAACATTCTTTATTTTAAAGTCTATTTTATCTGATATGAGTATTGCTACTCCAGCTTTCTTTTGATTTCCATTTGCATGGAATATCTTTTTCCATCCCTTCACTTTCAGTC
>NC_041229.1:73329321-73330054 GCF_002837175.3 Physeter macrocephalus
TTTTATCTGATACGAGTATAGCTACTCCAGCTTTCTTTTGATTTCCATTTGCCTGGATTATCTTTTTCCATCCCATCACTTTCAGTGTGTATGTGTCCCTAGGTCTGAAGTGGGTCTCTTGTAGACAACATATATATGGGTCTTGTTTTTGTATCCATTCAGCAAGCCTGTGTCTTTTGGTTGGAGCATTTAATCCATTCACGTTTGAAGTAATTATCAATATGTATGTTCCTATGACCATTGTCTTAATTATTTTGGGTTTGTTTTTGTAGGTCCTTTTTTTCCTCTTGTGTTTCCCACTTAGAGAAGTTCCTTTAGCATTTGTTGTGGAGCTGGTTTGGTGGTGCTGAATTCTCTTAGCTTTTGCTTGTCGGTAAAGCTTTTGATTTCTCCATCGAATCTGAATGAGATCCTTGCCGGGTAGAGTAATCTTGGTTGTAGGTTCTTCCCTTTCATCACTTTAAGTATATCATGCCACTCCCTTCTGGCTTGCAGACTTTCTGCTGAAAGATTAGCTGTTAACCTTATGGGGATTCCCTTGTATGTTATATTGTTTTTCCCTTGCTGCTTTTAATATTTTTTCTTTGTATTTAATTTTTGATAGTTTGAGTAATATGTCTCTTGGCATGTTTTTCCTTGGATTCATCCTGTATGGGACTCTGCACTTCCTGTACTTGACTGACTCTTTCCTTTCCCATAGTAGGGAAGTTTTCAACTATAATTTCTTCAAATA
>NC_041229.1:73330449-73351925 GCF_002837175.3 Physeter macrocephalus
AGCAGTGAATTCCACCATTCTGTCTTCCAGGTCACTTATCTGTTCTTCTGCCTCAGTTATTCTGCTCTTGATTCCTTCTAGTGTAGTTTTAATTTCAGTTACTGTATTGTTCATCTCTGTTTGTTTGTTCTTTAATTCTTCTAGGTCTTTGTTAAACATTTCTTGGATCTTCCCGATCTTTGCCTCCATTCTTTTTCCGAGGTTCTGGATTATCTTCACTATCATTATTCTGAATTCTTTTTCTGGAGGGTTGCCTGTCTCCACTTCATTTAGTTGTTTTTCTGGGGTTTTATCTTGTTTCTTCCTCTGGTACATAGTCCTCTGCCTTTTCATCTTGTCTATCTTTCTGTGAATGTGGTTTTCGTTCCACAGGCTGCAGGGTTGTAGTTCTTCTTGCTTCTGCTCTCTGCCCTCTGGTGGATGAGGCTATCTAAGAGGCTTGATGGGCGGGACTGGTGGTGGGTACAGCTGACTGTTGCTCTGGTCGGCAGAGCTCTGTAAAACTTTAATCCACTTGACTGTTGGTAGGTGGGGCTGGGTTCCCTCCCTGTTCGTTGTTTGGCCTGAGGAAACCCAACACTGGAGCCTACCTGGGCTCTTTGGTTGGGCTAATGACAGATTCTGGGAGGGCTCAAGCCAAGCAGTACTTCGCAGAACTTCTGCTGTCAGTGTCCTTTTCCTCACGGTGAGCCACAGCCACCCCCCCACCTCTGCAGGTGACCCTCCAACTCTAGCAGGTAGGTCTGCTTCAGTCTCCCCTGGGGTCACCGCTCCTTCCCTTGGGTCCCGATGTGCACACTACTTTGTGTGTGCCCTCCAAGAGTGGAGTCTCTGTTTCCCCCATGCCTGTCAAAGTCCTGCAATCAAATCCCACTAGCCTTCAAAGTCTGATTCTCTAGGAGTTCCTCCTTCCGTTGCTGGGCCCCCAGGTTGGGAAGCCTGACATGGGGCTCAGAGCCTTCCCTCCAGTGGGTGGACTTCTGTGGTATAAGTGTTCTCCAGTCTGTGAGTCACCCACCCAGCAGTTATGGGATTTGATTTTACTGTGATTGCACCCCTCCTACCATCTCATTGTGGCTTCTCCTTTGTCTTTGGATGTGGGATATCTTTTCTGGTGAGTTCCAGTGTCTTCCTATTGATGATTTTCCAGCAGCTAGTTGTGATTCTGGTGTTCTGGCAAGAGGGAGTGAGAGCATGTCCTCTACTCCGCCATCTTGGTGCCTCTCCGAGCCTCAGTTTTCTCATCTGTAAAAACAGAAAAAAAAAAAATGCCTAGTGTTGTATATTAGTTTCCTAGGGCTGCTGTAGCAAAGTACCATAAAGTGGGTGACTTAAAACAACAGAAACATATGGTCTTACCGTCTGGAGACTAGAAGTCCAAATTCAAGGTGTTGGTAGGGCCTTGCTCCCTCCAAATCCTCTGGGGATTTTCTGGTAGTCCCCGGCCTTCCTTGGCCGTGACAGTGTAACTCCAGTTTCTGCCTCCGTCTTCTCCCTGTGTCTCTGTGTCTTCACATGGCATTCTCTTCTCTGCGTCTCTCTCCTCTCTCATAAGGACACCATCCCTTAAGGGCCCATCCCTGTCTAATATGACCTCATCTTCGCTGATGACATCTACAATTTGGAAATAGGTTTCCAAATAAGGTCATATTCTGAGATACCTCTGTGTCTTCACATGGCATTCTCTTCTCTGCGTCTCTCTCCTCTCTCATAAGGACACCATCCCTTAAGGGCCCATCCCTGTCTAATATGACCTCATCTTCGCTGATGACATCTACAATGACCCTATTTCCAAATAAGGTCATATTCTGAGATACTGGGGACTAGGATTTCAACGTATCTTTTTAGGGACCCAATTCAACCCCTAACAGGTTGGTCTGGAGGATTAAATTGAAGTAAAAGTCATAGTCCAGGGCCAGGCTGTGGTAAATTTCAAAAACTGGAAGCTATTATTACTACTGTTGTTATTGCTATGTGGCTAGGTCCTTTTCTTCCGTTGTTTCATTCCAAGGTAGCTATTTGTCCCTCGTTTTTTGGAAGAGGATACTGAAGTGCCAAGAGGTTATGTGAAAGACAAGATGACATAACGGTTGAGTGCAGAGATTTTGAAGACAAAGAGCTGATGTATGAGTTCTCACATACTGTGTCTGGGACCTTGGACCTGTATATAGGGATAACCAAACTTAACTCGTGAGTCTTTCATGAGTTCTCATGAGGATTAAATGAGAGAATTTCACATAGTGCTCCTAGCATCGTACCTGGTGTATGGAAAGTACTCAAAAACTTGTACTCATTTTGTCAGGTGGCAGAGCTGGAAGCAAACCCCAGACAGTGTGACATCCAAGTCTCCACGCTTTCCAGGGAACCCACTGCCTCCCAAAGATTGGTGGCTGCTCCCCTGGCTCAATTCTGGCCCCAAGATCTGGCCCCAAGAATTCCCATGTGTGAATATGAGTCAAGAATAAGCTGAGGCAGGACCCCAGGATGAGGCAGAAGTGGTGGAAAAGCCATCTCTTTAGACTATGATCTGCGGCCTTTGCCATCAACTCTGTGGGATGGGGCAGAGGATAGCGAGGGGCTTAAAAGATTTGCCCTCTGGTGTCCAGAGGATTGTGTATTCTCTGCCTTCCCTGCTAGACTGGGCAGAAAAGACCTACCTTTCCTAAAGCCCAGCTCTACCAACCCTGCTAATTAAGCCATTTGGTCAACCAGAGCCATTTCCCCACATGGTCAGTGGTGTTAGTTCCTGCATTCTCTCATCTCTAGCATTCCATTATGGCCTCCAGCCTCATCTCACCAGGTGCACTCTCACCTGCTTGCAGGATCCTGGCAGGCTTTTCCTTGGCAAATCTGGCAGGAGTTGGAAAGAGCAGAGGTTGGAAAGGAAGAAAACCATTTAAATCCAAAAGTTATGTTCCTGATCTGGCTACCTTTGTTCCTGGCTGTCCTGCATTTTCTACCTGTTCTATATTTTCTTATTCGACTTCTTCTTTTTTTTTTTTTTTTCCATTGCTGTATTGAATTTTTCTAGCCAGGCAACTCTGACCAGCTGTACTAAAGCCCCATGAGAAGCTCTAACATTGATTCTCTGTCTTCTTAAAAGGAGGCAAGAATGCAAAGTAAGGCAGCCCCTGTGCCTTGTCTGTCACCTCTGCCTCTTTATTAACATTAAGAGTGGAGGGTTGCCAGATGACCTGGAGATCGCTGACCCTGAGCTTGCCCTTGGCCAGAGGGTCAACCTAGACTGTGCCAGGCAGCCCTTACACTGGCTCCTGGAAGTTTGTTTCTGCAAAGACTCCTTGTCTCCCTGGGGCTGAGGGAAGGTGGAAAACCCTGAAGAGTCAGTGAGTCAGTGCTGGCTGAGCTACGGGGCTTCAGGGAGCTGTTGGCTACCCTGAGAACTCACTAGAAGTGTCTGGATCATTCCCTAGACAGCCTCCAGGAGAGTTGGAATAACTCAAGTGATGTTCCTGTGCCATAAACTCCCTGGAACCCTATAACCCAGATGTGGGTTCCGGTAGGGAGCAGGTGGCACACTGGGAAGGACTGGTTGGAGAGGGTTTAATCGAGGGGCTATTTACAAAGGCATGGGCAGGGTTGAGGGAGCCAACAGGAACTAGCAAAAGTAGGAGCTGTTCCAAGCCCCAGGCTTGAGAGCTGAGGGGAGAAAGCTGTAGCCTTGGACTAGGGGTTCCCCACAGCAGCTTTGACCTTAAGGAGAAGAATGAGACAATTTGGCGGGGAGGGAGCTGGGGAAATACCACCTGCCCCCAACCCTGGCTCTCCTTTCTCATTTCAGGGCCTCTCATTGGCCTAGAGGGCATGGGAGTCTGGGTAATGCAGTCTGTAGAATCACCTCCTGAGCCAGAGCAGGGTGGAGAAGTGTGGAGAATGGTGGGGCAAAAGGAGAAAATCAGCCACCTCCAAATTCTCTCATTTTAATGAAGGTTATTTGCATTTGCATTGAAATTTGCCTTCTGTGTCTCTCCCCCATCTCCTTTTTCTGGTGAGTTTCCCAGTACCCATGGCTACATCTTCATGTTATCAGTACCATTTTGAACACTACACAGAGGGAGAGATAGGGCTCCATGTAAAACACTCACACCAAGAAGTCAGTTGCTTCCCTTGTGCAAATTACTTAATCCTTCTGAGTCTCCATTTACTCATCTGTAAATTAGAGAAAGTAATACCCACCACAGCAGATGGATAAGATGAGAAAAATGGTTATAACACCCTGAGCCAGGGGACAGGGTCAATGCCCAACCAGTAGCAGTAGCAATAAGAAGCAACAGCAACAACTGTTTCTTGAACGCTTACTCTGTGCCAGATGTATGTTATTCACTTTAGGACTGTCTGTGGATTTAGTTCTCCCCGGTAGACGAGGCACTCTCCCCATCATGGTTTTACCAGTTCAGGATCTGAGAGGCAGAGAGATTAAGCAGCTGTCCATAGTCACACTGAGTGCCAATGATGGAGTAGACCCAGGGCTCATTATTATGACCACTACCCTCTACTACTTCTCAGCACTGGTTATATCACCATCGTCATCCTCACTCAGTATTCACTTTTGATTTCTAACTAGTAAAGGGTAAGCATGAAGAGGGCACTGCTTAGCCCAATCAATATGGTAGAATTGCAGCCCCTGCGGTGCCTGGCTGGGGCTGCCTGGGCACCCATCTGGCTTCCAGAGGTGCTAGAGCCTTCTCTGCCACTGCCAGCTTCACTCTGATCCTCTCCCCACAGATGCTGCCCTAAGATCCCCACTCCTGCTGGAACACCAAACACTGAACACCAAAGTTAGACCGGCCAGCTTCCTGAGAACCCCAGATCTGTTGAAGTAAAAAACAGAGGCTAAGGGTGAAGAGTGCCTTGCTTTTAAACTTAGTTATGAATTTCTCCTTACTCCCTCAATCCTGGTTCTGCTCCGAGCATTGTTGCTCCCATCTGTGTGTTATTGGGGAAATCTCTTGTCATCTCTGGGTCTCAGTTTGTCCATCTGTAGAATAGGGAGATTAGACTATGTTTGCTGTAATCCCTTTTAGCTCCATTATTCTATAGCAAGCTGAGAGTGTAGAGACAAATACAGGGCCGTGAGCCCAGAGGGCATGTGGATAAGCCCATGGATTCCAAAGCCAGGCTGTTGGTTCAGATCCCAGCTCCAACTTTTACTTGCTGTGTGACCTTGGCCAATTATTTAACCACTCTGTGGCTTAGTTTCCTCATCGGTAAAGTGGGGATAATAAGAGTATTTACCTTACAGAGTTGTCCTGAGAATTCAGTAGTTGACATGTGTAAAGTGCTAAGAACAATACCTAAACATAGATGTGACACGTACATGAGAGCTGTAAATATTTTTAGTAGCAATGCTGTTATTATCGATCCTGGAGCCACACAGGGCTGGTTTGAAGCCTCACTCTGTCAGCCCAAGCAAATGCATTCATCGCTTTGGGTCCCGATTTCCTCATCGGTAGCTAGACTTCGGCCTCTCAGGTTGTCAGGAAGATTAAATAGGATAATATTGAATATTTGTAAGTGCCTGGCTCATAAAAGTCCCTCAGGAAGTGCTGCTGCCTTCTTCCCTCGAGCTGTTTCTCCAGGGCCCTTGCTTCCTGGTTGATTTAGGCAGTGCTGTATGTAAATAAACTCAATAGTGTCTGCTGGGAAGATGATACTTTGCCTGAAGGTTCGATGGTAAAACCATCATTTAGTCAGCGACAGTAGCCAAGCCTGGTGCTGCCTGCCCCCCTATGTGGGGTCCCCCAGCAGCTCAACTGTGTGACCCACAGAAGCACCATGATTAACTAGAGGCTTTTCCAGGTCTGGGTGAAGAGCCCACTCTTTGTGCTACAGGTCAGCAGGTTTTCCAGATGAGAAGACAGAGGACCCATAGGAATCTTCCCAGGGCTCCCAAGAGAGCAGCCAAGCTGGGATTGGAGCCAAGGTTTCAGAGTTTAGAGTTCTGGTTTGGACCCATACAGCTTTGTTGGTCCTGATTCCCCCAGCTTGTTTGTTGAGGTGCGAGCCAACTGAAGCTAGAAGCTAATATGGCTTAGGGGGTGTCTATTTGGGTCTGTTTTCTGCCAAGTTAGGCTTGCTTTGTTCCATGAATCTGACAGAATCCTTAGCCACTGATAGAGTCCTTACAAATAGGTCAGAAATGGGCCCAGGTTAGAGGATACAAATGGCTCGGTACCAAGTCATTTCCATGAAATGGACATGTGCATACTCTGCAGGTGGGGGTATGAATTGGCACAGACATGGATGAGAGGGAGAGAGGCCTAGTAGTACTATAGCTGTTCAATTTATTTAGTAGTGCATGCCCATGGTGCGTTAGTCAGTATATATGTTCAGCTGTTTTTCAAAGAAAGTTCACATAAAATTGATCTAAATAGCACTCAAGTTGACTTTGCTCTCCTGCGAAAGTCTGAGACGATCCCTCTATGGCTGAACCTGGAAGTTACTCATGTTAGTGCCTAGTCCCATTGGTCAGAAGCTCATCACATGCACTTAGCTGGGAGGGAGCCTGGAAAATGGAGTCATTCTTTTGGAAGTGGGTGCAGCGGATATGTGCTACATCGCCTAGGTCCCCTCTTCAGGGCTGACATCCCCGTCCCCAGATGCTGGGAATATCGGTGACTGGCAGTACACAGTTGTGTCTCTCTCTGGTCACTGCCCAGAGCCAAGATGGTCACTTGGGAACCATCTCACCCAAGATTATACCCCCTTCCAGAAGGAGGCCATTTTTGCCCATACTTGGCTTATGTAAGCAGAAAAATTCCTGGCCTCCTTGCCTCAATTTGGGACAGCTCTGAAGGGTCATTCCAGCTCCAGAGGTCCTGCTGGGCCCCCTGGAGCCTGGTTGGAAGAGCATTGCCGGCCCAGCCATGCCTTCCTCACTTCCTTATAGGTGGCCCTCCTGAGATGTCTCCCCAGTAAACCTCTGCCCGCACACTCTACGCCAGAGACAGGTTCAGGGAACCCAAACTGAGAAATCCGGGCTCTGTATCACGGAAGAGGCGAAAGGATGTAGGGAACAAACAGTCCCTTTCACCTGCTGCAATCCCATTTTTCACATCAGCTCTGAAAAGATACTTGCAGGTATGCCCCAGGAAGCAGCCTCGGGCTGCCTTGTCCCTGCGGTGTCTGCGAGAGTGAAAACATGGTTCGGCCACGTGGTAAGAACACTGAGAAAGTTCTAGATTTGCTGTATTCCGTTTTCTCCAAGAGCTTATTGAATGTAAAAAATAAATTGCAGAAAGATATATACAATATGATTACCAATTTATTAAAAAGTGGCAAATGGTACATACATGCACAGCCATCAGAATAGTATATAAGCACTCGGAAAACCAGTGGAAGGTTGCCGTGGAAGCTGATCACAGTGGCTGCCTTTGGGGAGGGGAAGAGAGGCTTGGGATGTGAGTGTTGGGATGGGGTAAGGCGTGAAGTGGAGTGCTCGAAGAAGCTTTAAGCCTCACCTGTAATGTTTTGTAAAAAGAATGTATTGGAATACATTCATGGATGATTTGTTCCATTAGAAGTTTATATTAAAAGAGAAAAATGGAAATCCATTCTCAGTTGTGGGAATTGAAATCAAAGCCGTCTTCTGAGGACAGATGAAAAAAGCCAGCTTTGCTTTCCAAAGAGAATCATTTATTTTCATTTCAACAGACCTTGAGCCCTCAGGCAAATCACTCTGCCTCTGTAAGCCTCAGTTTCCCCATCTGTGAAATGACAGTCACAGACCCCATTTCATATGTTGCGAGGTTAAACTGTGGTACAGTTTATGAAGCTGTTAGTCCAGTGCTGGGCACACTGTGAAAAAGTGGTGGGTGGACTTCAGGGAAGGCTCCTCTGCTTCTAGAGAAGACAGCCTGGCAGCCCTGGACAGGGGGTAAGCTGGTCCCACGAACAAGCGCCTGGCCCAGCCTCACCAGCTAGCAGCCGGCACTTCTGATGACCTTCAGCTGGGCCTGGGTCAGCAGCCCCACTCCCTGGTCACAGCCTGCAGCTGTGAGGGCCAAGACAGACTGTTCCAGAACGTTCCAGGTGTTCAGGGATCAGCTCTCTGTTTCTGGGATATGAGCAGCCGTGTGTGTAGCTGCCGAGGAGGTTTTGTATTATGTCAAAGGGTTTGGGTGGTTTTTCTGTCCTCTTCTTTCTCAGAATGAAGAGGACAAAGCCTCCCTTTCAGGGCAGCCCAGCAGATCGGAAAGGCTTTGAAATCATGAAATGCAAATCCTGGCCTCTTTTGAACCGTATTGAAGGTGGAGCTGCTGAGTTAAATTAACATGGCCCATAAATACAGAGGTTAAAAAATGGGAAACCAAGTGTTCAGAGCCTTTTGTCCAAAGGAAAAATAATCACGGGACAATGGTCTATTTTGTTTGGGTTACAGGCCGGGCTGATATCACATTAGCTCAAACCTGGCAATATTTATGTTGAAAACTGCTGTTTGCAGGGCACTGTTGTCCCAATTCATCTCTGCGGGGAATCCCTCAGAGCAGAGCCAACTGGGCAAGGGAAACCTCTGCCTCCGGCTGCTGGAGGGTGCTAGTGTTTGGCTGTCTGTGGAGAGGAACAGACCGGGTCAGAAGGAGGAGGATCTAGCACAGACAAACCGGGGACCCATTGACAAAATTCAGCCTGCAAAGAATATATTTTTTAGAAGAGGTACCGTACAAATCCATCCATCCTGCTTCTCTTGTGAAATCAAAAGAACCAACAACGTGTGACCTGCACATTCACATGGCAGTAATAATCACAGGAGTCATGGAGTGGCTGGCCCTGTAACCAGAGCACTCCATTAGCCCCAGTCCCCACCGCTCCCTTTTGCTCCCTGACCCTGAGGCTGAATGTCAGTTGCCATTAAGAGCATATCACTCTTGTGCTGTTGTTTATCTTCTAGTCAAAGAAATTTGTCCAAACTCATGACATATTAAAATGTAAAAAGATGTGAGCTAAATCATCCAGAGGCTTTTTTTTTTTTTTCTTACAGCCAAGCTGCTTTCCTCCTATGGGAACTTGTGTTTCCAATCACTGGGCTATTGCTGAAACTTCTAGGCCTGGATATTGGTCTCAGTTCTTCACCAACTGATCTTAGGCAGCCATCCCATCTACCCCCACTTTGGGTCCCAGTGTCCTCATGTGAAAAGAAAAGACATCATCTCTCAAACTGTGTTCCATGTAACATTAGCTCTGTGGGACCTGAAGAGAGTTCACTGGAAAGCACTGTTAGACAAAATTAACTCAATTCCCACATGCAGGTCTTTCCAGAGCCCTTAATGAACTGACGTGCATCTGCTTCTCAAATGAATTTACCAGGGAAGCCAATTTTCATGGAGCGTCTTGGGGCACTGGTGTTGTCTGGCTTGGATTTGGGGAAATGAAGGATGACACCCAAGTTTCTGTCCAGGATGAAGGCTCAGTGGTGGAGTTTAGCCCACCCAGTCCTCAGCGTGGGTCAGGGTGTCTTGCCCAGTACCAGCAGGCCCATTTGTGCCCAACTTGCTGTGTACCTTCCTTCTGTCCTCCCCCTAGTTTGCCTCTCCTCTCCAAGCTTTGGGCATCAAGGGAAGTTTGAAGGTGAGGAATGATCACTCCCATCCCCCAATCATATCATGTTCCCAGGGAGTCCTTTGCCCCCAGACTGGGTCACAGGGCAGGAAATATAGCCAGTCTGGGTCAGGGAAAATGATCTTTTGGGACGAGGATACGAAAATACTTGTCAAGGTGAACGAGGCACTCAGCCCTCCATCAGAGTTGGCAGAGGAACGCAGATGAGGGCATTGCTAAGAAAAAATTGCAAACCCTGTAAAACCTGTCGTGTTTATGGCCCTTTTATGTCAGACTGCTGTTCTCTGTCTCCTGCAATGTTTGCTCCTTGCATTACACCAGAAACTCCTAGAGGGCAGCGAGCTGCATCAATTTTATTTGCATTATTTATTATATCGTATGCATTCAAACAGTTAATCAAGAAGGATTTATTGAGTGGGGCCGCTGCCTCCTGAGATATAGGTTCCTCCCTTAGAGTCATACATAATCAAATGCCCACCTTGTGGCAGAGTGGAAAGTTGCAGATTCCACAGTCAGATGGAAGTGGGACTGAATGATCTATGTGGCCTTGGTCACATCACTTCTTTCTGAGCCTCTGTTTTCTCATCTGAAAATTGGGGACCATACTGGGAAACTCACAGCCTTCATGAGGATTCCCAGCAGAGCCTGGCACAGAGCAGGCTGCAGGAAATTACCGGTATTGTGATGCCTGAAGGTTTACTAGGGGCTTCCTTTTGTGTCCATCACCTCACTTCATCCCCATGGCCTCTCCCTGAGTTAGGTAAGGCCAGGATCGAGACCATCTGTGTTTTACAAATGAGGAAACAGAAGCTCAGAGATGTTGAGGACCCTGCCTGAGGTTTCTCAGACAAGAGGAGGGGAACCAGGATTTAAAGTTTGGGTCTTGGATTCTACACCCTGGGTGGCCTCCAGCACAGCCCCAGATCCCATGTGACAGTGCTTTGCCAGATGCAAACACCATTCAGTACAAAGGGTGATGTGTTGCTATCATGACAAGTTCAGCATTTATTGCTACAAGCAACAACCTTTCCTGGAAAGATGTCCTAGAGCCCTCAAAGAGCCCTCAGGAGGACAATAAGGGCTGTCTGTTAAAAACAGCTTTATCAGGTAGAAAATGGTCAAGATCAATTAGAGAAAGTGTGTGGGTATCAGGGGAGAGAGATAGGGCGCAGAGCAAGAGCTCCCTCTGGAAGGGGTGTTGGAGGTGGGACTCACAGAGGGACAGCAGGAGCGAAGGACAGAGGAAACCACAAAGCTCCATGTCAGCAAAGCAAAGGGGAATCCAGGTCATTGGGCGTGACTGGACAGGCAGGTCCAGAGCCAGGGACCTACAAGAACCACTGATGGAGGGCTCCCAGTGTGAGGGGATGCGAGAGGAGGGGTAGGGGTTTCCAAGAGGCAATGTCAAAGCAATGGGCAGAGCGGGCCAGCTTGGAGTTCACTGAGGAGCAAAACACCAAGGGCCTAGCAGACCAAAGCAGAAGAAAAAGGAGGGGGGATAGTAACTCATTAATAAATTTGTCAAATATTTCAATCAGTCAGTGAAAATATATTGAGTACCTACTGTGTGTCAGGGTTGGTACTTGCTTCTGCAAGTACAAGATAGTACAAGAAGAAGATAGGACACGACCTAAGCCTTGACCAACCATGACAAAAACCAAGGTCTTACCTGCCGCCTTAGCCCCTATGCTGTGCACACGCGTGCACATGTGTGCAGACACGCATGCATACACATGCATATGCAAACATGCACACACGCGGTTCTCATCCCCATCCCCTGTTCCTGCTGGCTTCCATAACCATTACCAGACATCTCTCCTCCTCTGTCCCAAGGCAAGGCACGTTTGCTTGTCAGGTCAAACGTTCTGATGCAAATGTAATGCCTACTTTAGAAACAAAGCCTCCCCCATAATGAGATAGTTAAAAAGGAGGCTTAGCCAGGCATCTGAGGAGCTGTTTTTCATTACAGAGACGGGCGCGTACTTTTAGCATAGCTCCCAGCTTCCAGAGGTCTCCCCTGAAGTTGGGGATCTGGATGGGGCCCACAGAGGTGGGGTGGCCATTTTCACCCTGCTGCCCGAGCCAGCTGCGTGAGGCTGAGTCTGGAGGGTGGCTGTGAGTTAAGCCGTAGTTCATTTGGTGGTCTGGTCACTGTGTCGGGTATAATTAATTGAGCTGAAAGGAAGTTAAAGAAACTTCTCTGACAGGGAGGTCAGGGAGGATGAACTCTGATGGGAAATTAATGATGAGAGTCTGGAAACTCCACAAGAGGGCTTTGCCACCATGGCTCTGGTGGCACACTGGTAGCTGGTCTCCTCCCTACTCACCTAACAGAATGCAAGCACCCAAGGGGCCTTTTTGGAGATTGTTTCTTCTGGGCATTTCAAAGAACGCTCCGCTGCTGGACATCAATGATAATAATAATAATAAAACTGTCATCAACATAGTTATTGAGCGTTTATGTGACAGTTGCTATGGAAGTGCTTTATGGATATTCTAACAAGAAACTGTCTTACTGACTCCACCCCGCACCTCTCTGTGCCAGGAGCTGTAACAGAGCTTAAGTCATTTACCCAAGGATTCAGAATTACTACCCAGCAGAGCAGGGATTTGGACCTGACCTCCTACCCGCTCTGCTCTTTGACCTGTTAGTAAGTCTCGCATAGAAAAGAAGGTTGGGGCTGCAGTCGTTCATGGTCTAGGGCAAAGACTGGCCAACCATGGCTCACAAGCTGTGTTTTTCAATAAAGTTTTATTGGAGCACAGTCACACCTTTTTGTTTACTATTGTCTAGGGCTGCTCTCACGCTACAACTGTAGAGTTGAGTGATTGTAACTGTATGGGCTGCCAAGCCTAAAATATTTACTATCTGACCCTGTACAGAAAAAAATTGCCAACCCTGAACTAAGGACACCAAGGATGAAACAAAATTAAACAGGTTTCTTTGCTGCAAGACTTTTCAGAGCCTTCACTCAGCTAATGTGCATTGTGAAGGGCCCAGAGAAGGATCTGGTCTGCAGCGCAGCCTCACGTATTTGGCTAAAGGACCCCCTTTCATCGTCAAGGCGTCCTTGAGGTGAGCCTTGGGGAGTACTGCTGGAGTCTGACCCCACTCACTTGGTCAAGGAGACAGGCTTAGAGTGGGAAAAGTGACAGGCTACTGGCCATGCAGCTTGAGTATGGCTCAGCCAGGACTTGGTGCGGATCCCAGGAACTTCCCAAGGCAGTGCTATACCGTTTGCCCTTTGCCAGCCTGAGTGAGAGTGATTGGTGCTGTTCCAGGAGCGCCTTCTCCGGAGGGGTCGTCTGTTGCGGTGGCCAGAGCCGCCCATTCTTCATTCAGTTGCTCACTCACGATGGTGTTCTACAAACCCGTCTTTATGGGGCCTGTTTGTTCAAGTCCAAGAAGAGAGGGAAAAAATCATCATACTAATAAAGAATGTCAGTTTTAATCAGCATTATCTGCCATTATGAGAATTGAATTTCTACCTTTCACTGCATATATTAAATATGGGGCTTTATCTCCTCATGCAGAATTGATTTGCCGTAATTCTCTCCTTTGGCCCTTGTCATGTAAATCATGGTATTTCTCCCCCAATGACTGCATGACGCATAATCTGCAGAAGCAGATTAGAGGTGAGAATCCAGCCTCCCTGACCAGCTGCTGCTGGGAGCTTTGTCTATCTGTCTTTTCCAGCTCATGCTTCCCCTCTCTAGATTCCCTCTTTGGGGCTGCTCACTGGACCATCATGCCCTCTGCAGATGGAGCCTGGACAAGAGGGAGAGAGGGATGATGGCTTGGGGGGCTGAGCAGGCAGCCCTTGGAGGAAGTCTGGAGGCCTCAGCCGTGGGGATCTGTGACTGCTGGATAGTTTGTAGGGATGGATCTTAGGGCCACTTGCAAATCTTGGTCCACTACTGAATCAAATCACCAGTATCCTCAAGAGTGCCATACCCTCAAATACTCCCCAAGGGGGCCCTGGAGAATCTCCAGCTTCTGGCATCTGTACTGGATGGATAAGGACAGAGGTAGCCTCTGCCTGGTACAAGAGCCAAGAGCTGGACCTATGAACTGTGGCTTGAAGACTAGTCCAAGGTCTCTGTGGGAAGGAGCAAGTTTTTGGGAGAGCTGTCTCTGGCACATAGGCTGTGACATTCAGTGAGACGCCAACTATGGACACCTCTACCCCTGGCTCTGTAAAGCTCTTAAGCCTCACTTTTGTCTTTTAACTATTTCCTGCTACCTATCTGAGCAGTGGTTAAGGGATGGGATTCTGGAGGCAGAAAGACCTAGGATCAGATCCTGGCTCTTCCACTTATTAATTGTGTGACCTTGAGCAAATGACTTGAGCCTTCAAAACCTCCGCTTTACCATCTATAAAATGGGGGCAATAGTAATAGGAATGCCCGTGAGGTTGTTTGGAAGATTGAATGAAATAATCCATGCGAAGCATCTAGAGCAGGCCCAGCATGTAGTAAATGGTCAATACATAGAGGCTACTCTTCTTATTGTTAAATTCCCATCCTCAGATACTGTGTCTTGAGACATACCTTGTGGCATAGTGTATTGACGCGGTATGTAGACCAAGGTGCTTTAAAAGGCCATTGAATAGCTACAGTATATCTCAGGGGTGGCACACAAAGGTGGGGAAGGGCAAGAAGGAATCCATCCATTACTGAACTCTTACTGACCACCAGACACTTTTAATAGTAAATGGTCAATGATAGATGATTTTCATAATATCACTCACAGCATGCCCTTAGTGTTAACTGTCAAAGACAGCATCCGGGCAAATAAATAGGAGGTCTGGCTCAGGTGGGAAATTCTTAATGCTTTCCATAAAGAAAAATAATAAAAAAGAAAAAATTACAAATTACATTTGTAATTTTATTTTATTTTACTTTTTTAAATTTATTTTTTTGTTGAAGTATAGTTGATTTATACATTTGTAATTTTAAATTTATTTTCCATATATTGAGAGCCTGCTATGTGCAAGCACTATGCTCAGAACTTTATCTTTATTGTAATCTAATTACATTTCACAACAACCCCCAAAGGTGGTACCAATATTATTCCCATTTTACAGTTGGTGAAACTAAAGGGCATCTATGTAGTCACTGGAGAGAGGAAGACATCAGCTCCAGAATCAACTCTAAGATGAATTTCCTTCACGGGCTCTCTGCTGCTTCTGTGCAGTCTACAGATCTTGTATCGCGCCACCAGTAATGAGAATGTGCTGCTGAATTTGTCCTCTGTTACCTGAGCTCTCTCCATCTAAACTCAACTTTCCCAGACCAAAATGCATGTTCCTCAGGACCCCAGGGTTACTGTCTGTCAAATGAGAAGAAGGCGGTTTTCCATGAGTCAGGCTACGGCCCGAGTGGTGCTTGAGGATAAGTGTAAACTGACTGTGAATGGAGGTGGCCTGTTGTCGTTGATGACTGGGACAGTCTGGCCTCAGTGAAGTTGGTGGGAGCCTCTCTGACTGCTCAGCACTGCTCTCCCCAGCAGCTTTTGCAAGTCAGGGCAGTTGGCATGGGTCCAGCAAGGTCCCAAGAGGCTAAGAAGTCAGCTGGAGCTGGCCAGGCGGGCAGTGACATGGAGGAGAATCCGTGTCAGGACCACCTTAGCAATGCCCAGCATAGCTCACTGCAGCTTATCACAGGGGTAAATGGGATGCTCTTCAAGGCAGGTGGGATAACGTTCAGCCTTTCCCTAAGTGCCGTTGTGCTAGGGAGTTACAGAGACTCTGCAGTCACATATACACATATATGTGTGTGGGGGGGCTTGTTCTTGGGAACGGCTGGGGCAGGGACAGTGGCTAATGCGCCCCCCCCTCCATGCCTCTTGTTCCCATGTGCCATTGCCCAGCCCCACACTCCTGTGCTCACACAAATGCCACCTTCCACTTACTGAGCCCAGCTTCCTGGGTACCAGGCATTGTGCAAGCCCTCTGGCCTGCCCGCTGCTTTATTCAGATCCTACAACCCCCTGTTAGAGGTAAGTGAGTAATACTCTGATCCTACTTGGTTTTCAGAAGGAAAGGCAGAAGCACAGAGAGGCAAAGTAATTTGCCTGGGAAGTAGCAGAGCCAGAATTCAAACCAAAGTCTCTTGATTCTAAAGCCCAAACGTTTTACTCAGCAGGGCTCATCCTCAGCGCCCTACCCCCCTGGGGTGTCACAGACTGTGGTGAGGTGGGCTTCAAGCACCTTGTTGCTAAAAAAGTACTGTGTCTTCTGCCTTTTGAGTCTGGCAATGCGGGTCTCTCTTTCCTCTATGCCCTTGGATTTGTGACTGGTCCTTACACACACACACACACACACACACACACACACACACACACACACACACACACACACACACGCAGTCTCCCCAGGCCCTCAGAGAATGAATATGTTAATCAAAGTCTGGCTCTCTCTTTTGCACTGTTCTGTCCCCTGCTTTGGGAGGTTGGAGATACTTCGGGGTCAGTCACCTCTGTAGCATCCTCAGACTGCTTCAGCCACTTCTTACAGCCCTTCTGATGATGGGAGGTGGGGCGGGTGGGGGTCGCTGCTGGTTCCACTATTGCAAAACCCTGGCCGTTAGAAAGCATCTCTTCCTCGGGAACCATACAAGTGCCCTGGCAACTCCTGCCCCTGAAGAGCAGCTCAGCCAACTGGTTATGGGGGCTTTGTTGTTGTTGTTTATGTCTAGAGGAAGGGACCCTTCAGCTCTTGACCCTGAGAGGCCTTTGCCTGGACCCTGAAGTCTGTTCTCCTAGACCTTGGGCTGTGATTATTCCTTGTTCCCAGGGCTGGACCCCTCCTGGGGAAGTTCCAGCTTCTGGTCTTTCCTTCCTAGAGGGAGGTGGCACGAGGCTTTGTCCACTCTGACCCCAGCCCTTCCCTCATCAGCCTGCCAACCCCTGAGCTGCCAGCCTTCCAGCCCACATTCTCTCCAGCCCCACAGCTGCTGGCTGCTGGAGTCAGGCAGGGAAAGGGCCGATGGATCAGACAGCAGGTGCAAGAGGAACTCCCAGTGTTGAGCCTCTGGCAGCTGGCACTGGGCCTGGCTTTCATCTGCCTGCCCTCCTGCCCTCACCCCTGCCTCAGCAGGCACTCATCCAGACAGAGCTGGGGAGGACTTCCATATGGGGGGATGGAACAGCTTTACCCCCAAGGCCAGGAGAAATCCCTGTTTCTTGGGATGACTTTAGTCCTTCCTGTGCACTAGAGGCTCAGGCTGCAGACTCCTTAGCACCTTGGCCCTGCCCTGAAACTTATCACAAGCAACTCCCTTGGACCTACCCTCTGGAAATCAACAAGGTGCAAAGGACAAAGCACAGGCCTAGGTGTTCAGAGGCCCAGGCTCCTCACTTTGCTATAAACTTGCTCTGTGACCTTAGGCAAGTCACTTCCCCTACTTGAGTACCCATCTTCCCACCCACAAAGGGCGTGTGTGGGTTTCTGAAGGGTCTTGAGGCCAGTGGTATCCAAGCCTCTTTCTATCCCTGACTTACCATTTCTCAGAACCCTCTGACTTGAGATTTCCTCTGAATTTCAAGTCTAAGTGGGAGGCAAGAGCATGGAGAAGAAGAAAGGAAGGGTCACCTCTTCCGTCTCTACCCTCCCTTTCTAGCCTAGGACCAAGACTACCAGGAAGTTACCAGCATACAGGGCTTGATTTGGGAGAAGTTGAAAGGCCCATCCACCCCCCAAATATGCTCTCTGCCCCTGTTAATTCAATAACTGCAGTCACTCCTTTGGGGACACATGGTCTCCAGAAGTCACCTGTGAATATTTAAATTTGGCATCTGGGAAGTGAGTTGAATAAACTCGTTCTTATCCTTTAACTCCCATTAGATTGAATTTGCTTCCCATGGAGCAGATCCTTGAAGGAGCACATAGAGAGAATCTATTAAGGATTTTTTTTTTAAAAAAAGAGAGGAAGAAGTAATGTAGGCAGGCCTGGGATGGCTCCAAATGTTAGGGCACAGAGTGTCCAGGGGCTATGACGTAGAGATGCCTGTGCACAAATAGAACCTGTTTCCTGATTGTGCCAATGACAGGCTCTGTCGTGTTGCGTTGAACAGGGCAAGCTGGAGCCAGCTGCAGGGTTGGGGAAAGGAGGCTGAGCTGAAGCGATAGCAAGACCCCTGTCCACCATGAGCCCTCAACCTGACCGAGCTGAGGAAGCTTGGCACTGCCCTTATGGTCCATCCCTGAGTGAGGTGAGCTTTGCAGCCCTTCAGGAGTGGAGTATGGCAAAAGCATCTCCCCACAGTAGCCCTGTCCAAGAGACACAAAGTGCCCTTCCTCTGATGTTTGCCCATTGTAGCTTCTGGAGTGCAAAGCCAGCTAGGCAAAAGTGGGTGGCGTCAGAGTAGCTGAAGGTGGAACTGAGGGTAGCTGCTAGGGAACAGGGAGGGTTTAGATGCATCCACTTACAATCTCCCCCTGGGTCCTTTCGCCTCAGAAGCCACTGGCTAGTAGCCTTCCCCATCACTCTCAATCGTCAGGGCTTTGGTCTTTCTGGTTCTTCTGTCTCTGTTGCCCCCCATCTTTTATCCTGCAAGACTTAGCTCAGGCATCATCTCTCCGAAGCCTCCTATGAGGGAGTGGATAAAGGAATGAGTATGCATAGTCCCTCAGACCTAGAACTATCCTCAATCTATCCAAGCACCTTCCATAATCCGTGAGTCAGCACCCTTTAGCTCAAAAGAGCTCCTGGAGGCCCAAAAGATGCCCGGGGAAAGTTGCAACCGGTTACGTGTTGTCTCCTGGACTTGAGAGGATGATCAGGATTGGGGTGGATGCACCCTACCCAGAGAGGCTCTGGGTGTAAAGACCAAAGGAGAGGGCTCAGGCACACTGCCTGGGCAAGTGGCTTTCCCTCTCTGGGCCTCTTTATCTGGAAAATGACTGAAGGACATTGAGACCCATCCAAGCTCTAATGCGCTCCCTCCCGCCACCCCCAAGCCTGCTTCCTGAAGCAGAGAGAGGCTGACTCAGTGGTTTCAGAATGCAAAGACTTGTCACTTGCAAGGTCACCAGAAGTGATGCTGTTCATTCAGTGCTGAAAGGCATTCCTATTTAAAATCTTCCTCCTGAGGAGAAGAAAGAGCTTCACAAAATGGGAAATGGAGCTGGTGCTCTGTGGTTGGCAGCTTCCGACACGTTCCCAGTGATCCCTGCCTCCTGGGATTCCCTCCTTGGGTGATTCCCTCCCCTAGTGGCTTGCTTCCAGCACATAGAATATGGCTGTGGTGATGGGATGTCACTTCCGTATTAGGATATAGAAGACTGTGAATTCCGTCTTACTGGACTCTTTCTCCATTGTCTTCTTGGCTCGCTCATGTTGTTGAAGCAAACTGTCATGCTGGGGAGATCTCTGTGGCAAGAGCTGAGGGCAGCCTCTGGCCAACAGCCAGTGAGAAACTAAGGTCCTTAGTCCTACAGCCTTCGAGGAACTGACATCGTGGCATCATTATGCCACCAACCATGTGAGTGAACTTGGAAGCGTATCCTCCCCGAGCTGAGCCTTGACATGACCACAGCCTACCCAGCATCTTGATGGAAGCCTGTAAGAGACTCTGAAGTAGAGGACTGAGTGAAACTGTCTGGATCACTGACCCATAGAAATTGTTGTTTTAGGCCTCGGAGATTTGGGATAATTTGTTGCACAGCAAGAGATAGCTGATACATGCTCCTAGGGTTTTGGAGAGCCATGGACGGAAGTCCTAAAAACCAAAGATATCCTAAAAATTAGGAAGTGCCCCCACCAATATCAGAGAGGCAGGTGGAACATCATATGGTGTCACTAAGTGATCTCAGACATGTCACTGTCCCCCTCCCTGTCTCAGTTTCTTTATAAGGGGGTTGGGTTAGCACAATGGTTTTGGTGAATCACAACTTCAAGGTTTCAGGGACCAGTGTCTTCCTCCACGTTAGTAATTTTGCTTTCTGGATCTATTGACTGAAAGATACAAAAATGACAAATAGCTACTCTAAATACAGTGATGCTGTAACCAACTTTATTAGACCAATAACATTTCCGTACATTTGAGAATTTGTCATCCCTTTTACTGATTTAATCTGTAGGTGTAAGCAAGCAGGGAATGGCTGTGGATAGAGGGTGTTCTCATTGAGAACAACTAAGACAGGCCATTTTGGCTCTTGCCAATGCACAGATGGTGAAGTAAGGTTAGGGCAGGGATGCTGGAGTCAGACGGCCTTGGGTTCACATCCCAGGTCTGCCCCTTCCCAGCTATGTGCCCTTCAGGGCTTTCTCTCGTAAGTCCTCAGTTTCTTCACCTCTGAAGTGGCGATTGGCGATCATGAAACTTACCCCACAGTGTTGACATAAGAGTTAAATTTGATAATGAACAGAACATACTGTACTTAGCAGCTAGTTAGTTCTCAGTAGTGGCACCTAACTCTAATAAACAAGCATTTATCACTGCATCATTACTGACATATGAATGTACCAAGCTGACATTTATTGAGTGTTTACTATGTGCAAGCCACGGAGCCAAACTCTTGGTGCAGTGTTTCGGATGCCAATCGATAGAACTTACGGTCTGCAGGGTGGCCCTGTCTGCCCTCATCTCTTTGAGGTAAAGCAGACAGTTTTGTCCCCTGGATGCTTTGAGTCACTTGGATAGGCCACCCTATAGAGGACACTGAGGCGTCTGCTCTCAGGAGTCTGTCATACAGTCAGTGCTGTCCTGGGCCCAGCATCTTTTCTGTTCTCCAAGGGTCTGCTTTACCCTGGGCAGGGTGGGCCGTGTCTAGGAGGCTCCCCTGCCCAGTCAGGAGAAGTGGTGAGGGAGGGTCCCTGGGACTGTGAAGGCCCAGGGCCTCCATCCCTTCCCCAGAGACCACACCTTCATTGAAGCCCCATGTGCACAGCTTCAACCCTGGACTCCACAGTGGTATCTTAAGCCCCTACAGGGTTGGGCAGGGATGAAGGAGGGTATTCTATAGTCTGAAATTGTCGTACCTTTTTTCTCTCTGCTGTCACTTCTAATAATATGTTTCTTGGAAAGGAAAGGGGCCCTCCGCATTATGACATGGAAAAGGTAGAGATTCTGGTTTCAGATGGAGTAGTGCTTAATTCTAGCTTCACCATTCACAGGCTGATATGAGCAACTTATATCACTTTGCTACATTCAGTTTTCATCTGTGAAATAAGGGTCACAGTCCCTGCCTTTCAGAAGGTCATCTTGTCAGGCAAAGCGGTGGCCTGTACATCAGGAGTTAAAATGAGATGCACAGAGTAGGTGCTCAGTATGTGATAGAGAATCATCTGGGCTTGATTCTCAGCTCTTTCCTGTGAGATCAGAGATGACATACTAGAACTAGCTCACAGTGTTGGGGCATACTATGTACTGGATAAATGTTAACTGTTGTGATCATAATGTTTTTATGAAGTTAGCTTTTCTCCCCCCAAATCATGCCTGACTTCCAAGACATTCCCACTACCTCATGAAAGGGACACTGGGTCCACAGGTGGGCTGGAACATACTTTTTTTTTTGTCCCATAGTCCCAGAACTACAATATTAAGCTGGGCACATATGGGTGCTGCTAAATACTATACTTCCCAGCTCCCCTTGTAGCTAAATGTGGACATTTTACTAACTTTACTAAGTTACATATCAGCAGACACTTAAAGAGAGGAGCCACACCCTTCTTTGGTACTTCCTCCATCCAGCTGCCTGGAATTTTGATATGATGGCTGTAGCTCTCGCAGACATCTTGGACTACAAGGATAAAAACCATACCCCAGGGAAGAAAGAGGGTAAACTGGAAGGAGCCTAACCTAACCGCCTCATGTGTCTCCATATAAGGTCTGTCTACCTCCAGACTTCTTTTTTTTTTTTTTTTTTTTTTTTTTTTTGGTATGTGGGGCTCCC
>NC_041229.1:73351985-73354343 GCF_002837175.3 Physeter macrocephalus
GCCTCTCCCGTTGCGGAGCACAGGCTCCGGACGCGCAAGCTCAGCGGCCATGGCTCACGGGCCCAGCCGCTCCGCGGCATGTGGGATCCTCCCAGACTGGGGCGCGAGCCCGGTTCCCCTGCATCGGCAGGCGGACGTGCAACCACTGCGCCACCAGGGAAGCCCCCACAGACTTCTTTTTATAAGAATAAACCTCTGTCTCATTTAAACCACTGCTCTTTTGACTTTCTCTGTTGTATTTAGCAAAACCTCATCTCAATGGATACAAATAGAAAGGTTTTCCTTTCCAAATAGTTAAAAACCTTGTCTTCCAGGAATTTATTCAAAGGGTATAATCATATAATGCTTAAAGTCATGTGGACAAAGATACTCTTTTATTATTGCAAAGAAGATGGATGTAACCTACATTTCCACCAGTAGAGGAGAGGTTAGATGTAAGATGGTTACAGAATAGAACAGTGGAGAGGACCTTCAAGATGGCGGAGGAATAAGACGTGGAGATCACCTTCCTCCCCACAAATACATCAAAACTACATCTACATGTGGAACAACTCCTACAGAACATCTACTGAATGCTGGCAGAAGACCTCAGACTTCCCAAAAGGCAAGAAACTCCCCACGTACCTGGCCATGTGGCTGACAGGGTCTTGGTGCTCCAGCCAGGTGTCAGGCCTGAGCCTCTGAGGTGGCAGAGACGAGTTCAGGACATTGGACCACCAGAGACCTCCAGCCCCATGTAATATCAGTTGGCAAGAATGCTCCCAGAGATCTCCGTACAAATGCTAAGACCCAGCTCCACTCAACAACCAGCAAGCTATAGTGCTGGACACCCCATGCCAAACAACTAGCAAGACAGGGATACAACCCCACACATTAGCAGAGAGGCTGCCTAAAATCATAATAAGTTCACAGACACCCCAAAACACATCACCAGACACGGTCCTGCCCACCAGAAAGACAAGATCCAGCCTCATCCACCAGAACACAGGTACCAGTCCCCTCTACCAGGAAGCCTACACAACCCACTGAAACAACCTTACCCACGGGGGGCAGACACCAAAAACAATGAGAACTATGAAACTGCAGCCTGCGAAAAGGAGACCCCGAACACAGTAAGTAAAGCAAAGTGACAAGACAGAGATATATGCAGCCAATGAAGGAGCAAGGTAAAAACCCACCAGACCAAACAAATGAAGAGGAAATAGGCAGTCTACCTGAAAAAGAATTCAGAGTAATGATAGTAAAGATGATCCAAAATTTTGGAAATATGATAGAGAAAATACAAGAAACGTTTAACAAGGACCTAGAAGAATTAAAGAGCAAACAAACAATGATGAACAACACAATAAATGAAATTAAGAATTCTCTAGAAGGAATCAATAGCAGAATAACTGATGCAGAAGAATGGATAAGTGACCTGGACGATAAAATAGTGGAAATAACTACCACAGAGCAGAATATAGAAAAAAGAATGAAAAGAATTGAGGACAGTCTCAGAGACCTCTGGGACAGCATTAAATGCACCAACCTGTGAATTATAGGGGTCCCAGAAGAAGAGGAGAAAAAGGAAGGTGACTGAGAAAATATTTGAAGAGATTATAGTTGAAGACTTCCCTAATATGGGAAAGGAAACAGTCAGTCAAGTCCAGGAAGCACAGAGTCCCATACAGGATAAATCCAAGGAGAAACACACCAAGACACATAATAATCAAAGTATCAAAAATTAAATACAAAGAAAAAATATTAAAAACAGAAAGGGAAAAGCAACAAATTACATACAAGGGAATCCCCATAAGGTTAACAGCTGATCTTTCAGCAGAAACTCTACAAGACAGAAGTGACTGGCAGGATATATTTAAAGTGATAAGTGAGGGGATGGAAAAAGATATTCCATGCAAATGGAAATCAAAAGAAAGCTGGACAAAAGAAAGCTGGAGTAGCAATTCTCATATCATACATAATAGACTTTAAAATAAAGAATGTTACAAGAGACAAAGAAGGACACTACATAATGATCAAGGGATCAATCCAAGATGAAGATATAACAATTGTAAATATTTATGCACCCAGCATAGGAGCACCTCAATACATAAGGCAAATGCTAACAGCCATAAAAGGGGGAATAGACAGTAACACAATAATAATATGGGACTTTAACACCCCACTTTCACCAAAGGACAGACCATCCAAGATGAAAATAAATAAGGAAACAAGCTTTAAATGACACATTAAACAAGATGAACTTAATTGATATTTATAGGACATTCCATCCAAAAACAACAAAATACACTTTCTTCTCAAGTGCTCATGGAACATTCTGCAGGATAGATCATATCTTGGGTCATAAATCAAGCCTTG
>NC_041229.1:73355077-73355748 GCF_002837175.3 Physeter macrocephalus
CATCTAGAAAAAAAGGGAGAAGACTCAAATCAACAGAATTAGAAATGAAAAAGGAGAAGTAACAACTAACACTGCAGAAATACAAAGGATCACAAGAGATTACTACAGGCAACTATATGTCAGTAAAGTGGACAACCTGGAAGAAATGAACAAATTGTTAGAAAAGCACAACCTTCCAAGACTGAACCAGGAAGAAATAGAAAATATAAACAGACCAATCACAAGCACTGAAATTGAAACTGTGATTAAAAATCTTCCAACAAACAAAAGGCCACGACCAGATGGCTTCACAGGCAAATTCTATGAAACATTTAGAGAACAGCTAACACCTATCCTTCTCAAACTCTTCCAAGATATACCGGAAGGAGGAACACTCCCAAACTCATTCTATGAGGCCACCATATCACCCTGGTACCAAAACCAGAGAAAGATTTCACAAAAATAGAAAACTACAGGCCAATATCACTGATGAACACAGATGCAAAACTCCTCAACAAAATACTAGCAAACAGAATCCAACAACACATTAAAAGATTCATACACCATGATCAAGTGGGGTTTATCCCAGGAATGCAAGGATTCTTCAGTATACGCAAATCAATCAATGTGATACACCATATTAACAAATTGAAGGAGAAAAACCATATGATCATCTCAATACATGCAGAAAA
>NC_041229.1:73355947-73356553 GCF_002837175.3 Physeter macrocephalus
AAACAATAAATGCTGGAGAGGGTGTGGAGTAAAGGGAACCCTCTTGCACTGTTGGTGGGAATGTAAATTGATACAGCCACCATGGAGAACAGTATGGAGGTTCCTCAGAAAACTAAAAATAGAACTACCATATGACCCAGCAATCCCACTACTGTTCATATACCTTGAGAAAACCATAATTCAGTAAGAGTCATGTACCACAATGTTCATTGCAGCTCTTTTACAATGGCCAGGACATGGAAGCAACTTAAGTGTCCATCAACAGATGAATGGGTAAAGAAGATGTGGCACATATATACAATGGAATATTACTCAGCCATAAAAAGAAACGAGATTGAGTCATTTGTAGCAAGGTGGATGGTCCTAGAGACTGTCATACAGAGTGAAGTAAGTCAGAAAGAGAAAAACAAATACCTTATGCTAACACATATATATGGAATCTAAAACAGAAAAAAAATGGTGTGAAGAACCTAGAGGCAGGACAGGAATAAAGATGCAGACGTAGAGAATGGACTTGAGGACACAGGGAGGGGGAAGGGTAAGTTGGGACAAAGTGAGAGAGTGGCATGGACATACATACACTACCAAATGTAAAATAGATAGCTA
>NC_041229.1:73373078-73383541 GCF_002837175.3 Physeter macrocephalus
AAGAGGGAGGAGATATGGGGATGTATGTATATGTACAGCTGATTCACTTTGTTATACAGCAGGAACTAACACACCATTGTAAAGCAATTATACTCCAATAAAGATGTTAAAAAATAGATAGATAGATAGATAGATAGATAAATAAATAAAGAGGTACCGTACTAGAGAAGTAGCATGGTTATAGTGGGAAGCAGCCGCATAGCACAGGGAGTTCAGCTCGGTGCTTTGTGACCACTTGGGAGGGTGGGAGGGAGACGTAAGAGGGAGGAGATATGGGGATGTATGTATATGTATAGCTGATTTACTTTGTTATACAGCAGAGACTAACACACCATTGTAAAGCAATTATGCTCTAATAAAGAGGTTAAAAAAATTCATGTTTAGATATGCAATTAGTTTTCTGTTGTATAATAAATTACCCCAAAATTTAGTGGCTCAAAAGTAACATTTACTGTCTCCCAGTTTCTGAGTGTCAGTGATCGTGAGCAGCGTGGCTGGTGGTTCTGGCTCAGGGCCTCTCAGGATGCTTCTGTCTAGATGCCAGGCAGGCTGTGTTCATCTGAAGGCTGAACAGGGGCTGGAGGAGCCATTTCTGAGATGATTCACTCACCCTGACAAGTTAGTACTGGTGGTTGGAGGGGCCTCAGTTCCTTGTCACGTGCACCTCTCTAAACGGCTGCCTGAGTGTCCTCACAACATGGTAGGTACTTCCTCCAAAGCAAGTAACTTGAGGAAGAGCAAGCAGAAGCCCCAATGTGTTTCGTGGTCTAGGCTCAGAAGTCACGCAACGTCAGGTCTGCAGCATCCTATCTGTTACACAGGTCAGTCCTGTGTAGGGTGAGAGAGGGCTGCACAAGGACTCGATTACTAGGAGGCACAGATCACCAGGGCCATCTTGGAGACTGGCTACCATAATAGGCAACTAATGAAAATCTATTTTTAAAATGACATGAAATTAGCATTATTTCAGAAAATTTGAGATGTGATCACTAAAAAAAAAACCAGTCTACTCAACTATTTTTTGTTTAAGGTCATGTCGGCTCCTAATGTCAAAGGAGGGGGGCGCCAAGGCTTTGCGTTCATTCCAGACCTGGGGTTAATTAACTCAGAATTACACTGGTTGTGCTTTGACACATCACTTAATCTTCCTGTGCCTCCGATTCCTCACTGTAACGTGGAGAGTAATAATAGCCACCTTCCTGGGTGTTCTTAGGGGTAAAGGTGAACAGTCCCCATACCAGCTGGTAGCCACTCCAAAACGTAGCAGTGAAGGGGTTGAATCCTGGTGTTACCAGTTATTGGCCACTTAATTTTGGGCAAGTTTCTTCACCTCTCTGTGGCTCTCTGCTTCTGTAAAATGGCAGTAATAATATTCTCTGCCTCACAAGATTGTGATGAAGATTGAATGAGTTAATTCTTATAAAGTGCTTAGCACTGTGTCTGGCACATTCTAAGTGCTGTGCTGGTATTTGTGAAATAAAACATAGTCTAGGTATATAGTAGGTATTTAATAATGGGTAGCTGTTTCCACTCTGTCCAGGCTTGTGTCCCATAACAAAGACTGAAGGTATCAGAACACAATGGAAAAAAATACCCTGATGAGTAGATCCCTTCAGAATGTGGGGTGGGAGCCTCCCTGGATGTCTAATATGTTTGCTATTCCTTGGCTTTTCACAGCCTCAGATTTACCCAGGCTCCCTTCCTATTTTTAAATTTGTCTTTACTTTTCCACAGTTAGATGAACAGCTGTAGCCCTTGGCCCCAGGGTCCCCGAGGCTCTGAGCGTTTATGAGTCATTCATCATCGGATGGGAATGAATGAATTTTGCTAACCAAAAGGTGAGCCTGCCACCTGAACTTGTGACCTGAAAGCTTCAGAAAGAAAATGCAATTCCCTTTTAGAATGTCTCCGTTAGCGCAGCTGTTGTTCCCAAACGTCAATCGGCAGAAAGGCCTCCATGAGGCCCCTTCTGCTCAAGTACCATGTTGAGTTGGCGGTTGCCGGGTTTGGAGCAGCGAGCAGCAAAAAGGAGCTTGGAGGAACCAACTCTGAGAACAGTCGCTAACGTCCATGGCTGGCTTATTCTGAGCCAGATCCTGTCAGAGCTCGTTTAGTGCTCACAATCATCCTGAGGTCATTTTGTCATCATCCTAATTTTACAGATAGGGAATCGGAGGCACCAAGAAATTAAGTAACTTGCACAAGAACACGCACTTGGGAAGGGATGGAGCCACATCCAAACACATGCGGCCTGGCTCCAGATCCCAGGCCCCAAGCACTCTATATGCCACCCTGGTGGCTCCAGTCTCTCCAGGCCAACCCCTTTCCCCATATGGCTCCTCTGGATACGAGGACAACAGATCTAGGCAGCTCCCCAGTTCTTTTTCACACACGGTCTGCTGATGGCTATGGTCACATCATGTGCTTCTCCCCGCCTCAGTTTCCTTATCTACAAAACCAGGTCCCTGAAAGTTCTCCCAACTCCCGGTGGGGAGGGCACAGACTTTAGGAAGTAGGCAGACTCAGATTTGAACCCAGGCTTCTTTGGCCAGTTCCCTTACATAACCTCTCTGAGCCTCAGTGTCCCTTTCTATAAACAGGGGATGATTAAGCCAACTCTGGAGAGGTGTGGTTACAATTAAGTGAGAAAAGGGGAAAGGGGGATAAATTAGGAAGTTTGGGATTAACATATATACACTACTCTATGTAAAATAGATAATCAACAAGGACCTACTGTATAGCACTGGGAACTATACTTAATATTTTGTAATAACCTATAAGGGAAAATAATCTGAAAAAGAATATATATATATGTGCATATGTATGTATGTATAACTGAATCACTTTGCTGTACAGCTGAAACTAACACGATGTAAATCAACTATACTTCAATAATTTAAAAAACCTTTTTTTAAAAAAATTTATTTATTTTATCATTTATTTTATTTTTGGCTGTCTTGGGTCTTCATTGCTGCACTCGGGCTTTTCTCTAGTTGTGGAGAGCAGGGGCTCCTCTTCACTGCGGTGCGCAGGCCTCTCATTGCAGGGGCTTCTCTTGTTGCGGAGCATGGGCTCTAGGCGCGTGGGCTTCAGTAGTTGTGGCTCGTGGGCTCTAGAGCTCAGGCTCTGTAGTTGTGGTGCACAGGCTTAGTTGCTCCGCGGCATGTGGGATCTTCCTGGACCAGGGCTCGAGCCCGTGTCCCCTGCATTGGCAGGGGTATTCTTAACCACTGCGCCACAAGGGAAGCCCATAAAAAAACTTTAAAAGTTATAATTCTGATAAAAAACATATTAAATCAGATCCATTGTTTAAAAAAAAAAGTAAATGAGAAAATATATGTATTGTGTGGAAGTACTCAATAAATGTTTCTCCCTGTTCCTACCCGCTCCCGTAAGTAGTGTGACACTTTACTTAATTAAAAAAAAATCACGGGACTTCCCTGGTGGCACAGTGGTTAAGAATCTGCCTGCCAATGCAGGGGACACGGGCTTGAGCCCTGGTCCGAGAAGATCCCACATGCTATGGACAACTAAGCCCGTGCACCACAACTACTGAGCCTGCGCTCTACAGCCCACAAGCCACAACCACTGAGCCCACGAGCCACAACTACTGAAGCCCACGTGCCTGGAGCCCGTGCCCCGCAACAAGAGAGGCCACCACAATGAGAAGCCCATGTACCGCAACGAAGGGTAGCCCCCTCTCGCTGCAACTAGAGAAAGCCCGCGCACAGCAACGAAGATCCAACACAGCCAAAAATAAATAAAGTAAAATAAATAAATAAATAAATCACAAATCCATTTATTTATTTCACAGACATTTACTCCTACCTGTTCATCCCCATTTTATCCTGTTACATTCATTCATCTATCCATCTGTCTATCCATTCATCCTCCTATCCATCTGTTCGCTCATCCACACATTCATTCACTCAAATATTGATTGAGCTACTACTGTCTGCTGTGTTCCAAAGATGGAAAGCTGGGGTCCTTGCTCTCAAGTAGCTCATAATCCGGGTTCATCCTGTGCTGTTGAGTGTCACGTCACATTCAGATGTACAAAGCTTTGCTCAGCCAGGTTTAATTCACTAGGTTGACAGCTCTGTTATTAAAGAAGGTTTTCCCTAAGGTTTTTCCTCATTTAGTAGCAAGCTACTATGGTTAAACCATTGGTTTAACCTCTCATCATGTTCAAATCTGTTCTGTTGAAATAAATCCACAATTAACATCTGTCTATAGTCCATCCATTTTATGTGAGCCATACAGCCCAGCCAACATGCTCCAACCACCTCTGGGTTGTTACATGTCTTAGAGGGCAGAGCCAGCACCCTAGGCAGCCAAAGCTGCCTTTACCACCTGGGTTGGGTGATTTCTCCACAAGTGCTTTAACCTCATCTATCTGGCCTCAACAGTGAGGAGTTAATGAAGTAGAACCACTTTGAAAGCACCATAAATAAAAGGCCGGGAACCTGAGACTGAAGTGAACCAGAGGTTACAGTAATAATGATGAATTGTTTCTCCTAGAGGGTTTTTGTTGTTATTGGGTTTTTTAAAAGGAGCTAGTTAGCATCTCTCAACCATGATGATACAACATGGGAGTAAAGGTGGGAGATGGTAGGGATTCTGTTTGCAATTGGTGAGGCCTGATAGATTTTGGGCGGGAGAAGAGTCATGAGTCATTTCTAAGGAGCTGTGAACAGTGCCTGGCACTGAAATAGCTGTTGAGTCAATGAAGGCATGCTTTCCAGAGTGGAGCGGGATGAATCTGGAGTTTGGAATAAGATGTAGCTCGGTATCTTGAAACTGGGCATGTACACAGCTTAACCTTGCTCAGCCTTGATTTCTACATCTGTTAAATAGGGATGAGCATATAGTGCCCACCTTTTGGGGCTGTTGTGTGGACTAAATGAGATAACATACTGTTTATGTTTTATCCCCAGTTATTGGCCTGGACCTGAAACGTTGTGGAACATATCATATGCTGTTCTTTTGCCCTGTAAACACTCATCTTAGACATTCTATTGGAATGTAAGTTCACTGCATAAGATAGGTTCTGTTTATTTCCGTGTCCCCTAGATGAGTTTCTGGCTTACAAGGTGCTTAAATCTCAAAGATGACACAGCTCGCTTTGCTTTTCTTCTCTGTGGTAGATTAACTGTATCAATGGGCCCAACTCTTCACACACACACACACACACACACACACACACACACACACACACACACACAGAGTATCCATGCCCTTTGCCATGTGTCTTTGTATTTTCTTTCACTAAAGAATCACTTACTTGCTTCTAAGGCTGGACCTGTGCCATGTTTTGGCTAACGGGATATTAGATGTGACACATGCAGAGGCTTGAAAAGATAACTTCACTCTTGCTCTTGCTCCTATTCCATTGCCATGAGAAGATGCTCAGGCTAGCCTGGTGGAGGGTGAGAGGCATGTAGAGAAGAGTTGAGTCATCTGACAATCATCTATCCATCATGAGAGTGAGCTGGGCTACTGCCAGCACTGCCCAGCCAAGCCCAGCCTAAATCAAAAACCCACAGACTCATGAGCGAAATAAATGCTTATTGTTTTCAGCAACAAATATTTGGGGTACTTTGTTACACAGCATCATTGTGGCAATAAATAGCTGATACACCCCTCTTTGATTAATATCTGGGATAGATCTTAAAAAGGGGCCAGGAGAAATAATGAAATACTTCTTGTCATTTTTTTTCTTTTTATCACCTCTGGGAAAATATTTGATCAGGGGAAGCTGGCATTAAATGATCATTGCTTAAATGATTTGAAGCACTATGAATTGGAAAGTCTCAGCCATCTCTATTGGGTTGTCTCTCTTAGATAGAGTGCAGTCAGCTGGAATAATAATGTAAATAATAGTAAAATCTTACCCCACATCACTTTAATACTTAGAAAACTTTCAGATGCTTTCTCTAAATTACTCTGATTTTCTCAGAAACACTATTCCTGATAGGTAAGGTGACTCAGGCAGGGTCACACAGCTAGCAAATCCTAGAAAGAACTCTTGATAGAAGGTGTATTCATTTTCTGTGGCTGCTGTAACAAATTAATACAAACTTAGTGGCTTAAAACCACAGAGATGTATGGTGTTACAGTTCTATAGGTTAGAAGTCTGACAGTCTCAAAATCAAGGTGTCAAGGAGGGCTGCATTTTTTTCTGGAGGATACGGAGGCAAATCTGTTTCCTAGTTGTTCCCAGCTTCTATATGCTGCCCATGTTCCTTGTTTCCTCCCTCTTCTAAGCCAGCAACATTGCATCTCTCTGGTCATTCATTTGTAGCCGTGTCTCTCTGACTGACTACAGTCAGGAAAGTTCCTCTACTTTTAAGGATTCACACAATTAGATTGGGCTCACCTGGAAATCCTGGATACTCTTCCATGTCAAGGTCCTTCACCTCTATCACATTTGCAAAGTTCCTTTTGCATGTAAAGTAGCATATTCACAGGCTCCAGCAACTAGGATGTGGATCTTTGCAGGACCACTATTTTGCCTGCCATGCAAAGGGTCATCTACATTTCCAGTAACTCATTTCGTCAGGATTTGGCAGGCTACTGCCCGCCCCCCTTTCTTCTTCATTTTTTTTTCTGGACAGTGGCGCAGTAGCTATAGTTCCACAACTCCGGTGGTTGTAAAATCTTGGCGTTTGGCCAAGTGGAAGAAAAAACGGTAAGCACTCCCCAAAACAGATCTTGAGACAGAGTTGTCTTTGAATACTTGGAGTCCAAGATATTTTATACTCCTATAAAATCACTTAGTGTTAGCTACAGACATGTTTCTGATTAAAATAGTCCAAAGGGTATGTTCCTTCTGCATATACTGCTTACTCATCTCTCTTGGTGTAAAGGGACCAGACTTGTAGTAGAAATGGATTTATTTGATGGTAGGGTAGCAGCAGCAGAAATTACTTCATGCAAATGAAGCCTGGCAGTGTGACTTCATGAATAAGAAATGAGCCAGCACCTCCTCTCCCCACAGGCGATGGTGTGCGCTGGGAAATTAATTGTGGCATTGGTTGGGTGGCCTGGATTCTCTGACAGGGTTTCAGGCAGACACAAAGATGCTTCCCTTCACCCAATTGGATATCAAGTATTTATGTCCTTTATGGCTTTGCTCTGTGTTGTAAGTGAACCATGGGTGGGTCTCAAGTCTCCCAGAAGCTTCTGGAGAGACTTTCAAAACTTAAGAACTCATGGTGGGAGCCAATATGGCACTGAGCCACACATAACGACCATGAGTTCAGATCATCTCTGAGTTGAAGAGACTTAAGATGCCCTGGCTTTTTTGAATGACAATATGCCTTAGTGGTTAAGTGCATAGTCTCAGGAGCCAAAACATCTGGGTTCAAGTCCCTGCTCTCCTCCTCTCTAGCTACATGACTTTTGGCAAGTTACCTAATGATTTTGTGCCTCAGTTTCCCTATCTACAAATTAGAGATTATAATAGCTCTTACCTCATAGGGTTGTTGTGTGTTAAAGCACTTAGAAAGAATTTCACTGACACCAGGCTTTGGAAGTGCCCGATAATGTTACTTTAGATAAAATTAAAATGAACGATGAGTGCTCTTTGCTGCTGATGGTTATAGGTGTTCATAGTGTCATCAAGATGAAGTAGAAAAATAAGACTAAAAACAGGAAGTCTTGGGTTCCAGCCCCACATGTTGGTGCCCCACTGTCTAGGCAATTCATTTACCTTGTTCTGCCTCTGTTTCTTCATCTCTTGGATGAGGTAATGATTGTTCCAGTCATCTCTTATTGCATAACAAATCACCTCAAAATTTAGTAGCTTAAAATAGCAACCATCTTTTAATAATTTACAATCTTGTGGGTCAAGGATTCAGACAGGGATCTGCCGAGCAATTCTTCTGCTCTACGTGGCTTTAACTAAGACCAATCATGAAATTCAACCAGTGATGAGCTGATCGGGTGGGTTTCATTCACATGTATGGTGCTTTGGCTGAGGAATGACCTGACGGCTAGGCTCAGCTGGGACTGTCAACTGGAGCATCTACATGTGGCCGCATCAGCATGGTGGCTGCAGGGTTTGACATCCAATGTTCCCAGAGAGAGTGTTCCAGATCATAGGGAATGGGAGCTGCCAGCTTCATAAAGCCTCACTTTACAAAGTGGCACAGTGTCACTTCTGCCATATTCTATTGATCAGAGTAGACATAGAGCCTACACAGATTCAAGGGGTTGGGACATAGACTTCACCCCTGGATGGGAGGAATGTCACAGGGTTTGCAATCTTTAATCTCTTCTGTGATCCTGTTCTTATGACCATGATGTGTGGATACAAAGTACTGGGTAAACATGGTACTTGTTAAAGTGAGCTATATATTGTCTTTTTCAAAGATCTCTTCTTGGCATATGATTGTGTCATACATGCAGGAGCTATCAAGGCTTTGACCCTACTATGTGATAGAAATCTGGGGCTCCCCACCTGTCAAAGATTCCAGGCCTAATGGAAGAAGCAAACTAAATATTTTGTTCATGTCAGAGCCGTGTAAAAATGAAACGTGTTGCCTTTGTGAGAGAGTGAATTCCCTGTCACGAGAGGTATTCAAGTCCAAACTGAATAATCACTCCTTAAAGATTTT
Source organism: Physeter macrocephalus (assembly GCF_002837175.3). Classification (NCBI taxonomy): domain Eukaryota; kingdom Metazoa; phylum Chordata; class Mammalia; order Artiodactyla; family Physeteridae; genus Physeter; species Physeter macrocephalus. The sequence goes on from NC_041229.1 coordinate 73,381,700, forward strand.
CAGAGCAGGAGGCTGAGTTCCTGGCAGGCTCAGGGAGGAGTCTCTGTGTCGGGCTGCTGGGCTAGAGGGGCCATCGTGAGGGCAGTGGAGCACCCAGTGAGCAGGTGGCCCCCCTCTAGGACTCAGGCCTCCCAGTCCACAGCCCCAAACCGACTCTTTGTTTTTTAATTTTTACTAATACCTTGCAAAATATCTAGACTGAATATATATAGCTACCTGTTATTCTAATCAAAGTAACTTTTAGCTTTATGAGTAATGCTTATATTTCTAATATTTGTTCAACAAGTCATTCAACTGTTGACTGAAAAAAAAATATAGAACTTGAAAGTTGAGAATTATGTTTTATTTGGCGAATTTTCTGAGGACTTAAGCCCAGAAGACAGGCTCCCATAAAGCTCTGAGGGACTGCTCCGAAAAGAGGTATCCTCCACTATTCTTCAGCTGCCTAATCAAATCACCCCATTTGGATCCTTCTGAGAACAGCAGAATCAATCAGCTGTGTGACTGACAGGGTCTTGGTGTTCCAGCCAGGTGTGAGGCCTGAGCCCCTGAGGTGGCAGAGCTGAGTTCAGGACATTGGACCACAAGAGACCTCCTGGCCGCATGTAATAACAATCGGAGAGAGCTCTCCCAGAGATCTCTGTCTCAATGCTAAGACCCAGATACACTCAACGACCAGCAAGCTCCAGTGCTGGACACCCCATGCCAAATAACTAGCAAGACAGGAACAAAACCCCACCCATTAGCAGAGAGGCTGCTAAAATCATAATAAGTTCACAGACACCCCAAAACACACCACCAGTCGTGATTCTGCCAACCAGAAAGACAAAATCCAGCCACATACACCAGAACACAGGCACCACACCCCTCCACCAGGAAGCCTACACAACCCACTGAACCAACCTTACACACTGGGCGCAGACACCACAAACAATGGGAACTATGAACCTGCAGCCTGTGAAAAGGACACCCCAAACACAGTAGGTTAAGCAAAGTGACAAGACAGAGAAATATGCAGCAGATGAAGGAGAAAATTAAAAACCCACCAGACCAAACAAATGAAGAGGAAATAGGCAGTCTACCTGAAAAAGAATTCAGAGTAATGATAGTAAAGACAATCCAAAATCTTGGCAATAGAATGGAGAAAATACAAGAAACGTTTAACAAGGAACGAGAAGAACTAAAGAGCAAACAAACAATGATGAACAGCACAATAAATGAAATTTAAAATTCTCTAGAAGAAATCAATAGCAGAATAACTGATGCAGAAGAATGGATAAGTGACCTGGAAGATAAAATAGTGGAAATAACTACCACAGAGCAGAATATAGAAAAAAAATGAAAAGAATTGAGGACAGTCTCAGGGACCTCTGGGACAGCATTAAATGCACCAACACTCGAATCATAGGGGTCCTAGAAGAAGAAGAGAAAAAGAAAGGGACTGAGAAAATATATGAAGAGATTATAGTTGAATACTTCCATAATATGGGAAAGGAAACAGTCAATCAAGTCCAGGCAGTGCAGAGAGTTCCATACAGGATAAATCCAAGGAGAAACACGCCAAGACACATATTAATCAAACTATCAAACAGTAAATACAAAGAAAAAATATTAAAAGCAGCAAGGGAAAAACAACAAATAACATACAAGGGAATCCCCATAAGGTTAACAGCTGATCTTTCAGCAGAAACTATGCAAGCCAGAAAGGAGTGGCAGGACATATTTAAAGAGATGAAAGGGAAAAACTTACAACCAAGATTACTCTACCCAGCAAGGATCTCATTCAGATTCGATGGAAAAATTAAAACCTTTACAGACAAACAAAAGCTAAGAGAATTCAGC
>NC_041229.1:73383608-73384434 GCF_002837175.3 Physeter macrocephalus
AGGGACACATACAGACTGAAAGTGAGGGGATGGAAAAAGATATTCCATGCAAATGGAAATCAAAAGAAAGCTGGAGTAGCAATTCTCATATCAGACAAAATAGACTTTAAAATAAAGAATGTTACAAGAGACAAAGAAGGACACCACATAATGATCAAGGGATCAATCCAAGAAGAAGATATAACAATTGTAAATATTTATGCATCCAACATAAGAGCACATCAATACATAAGGCAAATGCTAACAGCCATTAAAGGGGAAATTGACAGCAACACAATCATAGTAGGGACCTTTAACACCCCAGTTTCACCAATGGACAGATCATCCAAAATGAAAATAAATAAGAAAACCAGCTTTAAATGACATATTAAACAAGATGGACCTAATTGATATTTATAGGACATTCCATTGAAAAACAACAGAATACACTTTCTTTTCAAGTGCTCATGGAACATTCTGCAGGATAGATCATATCTTGGGTCACAAATCAAGCCTTGATAAATTTAAGGAAATTGAAATCATACCAAGTATCTTTTCTGACCACAATGCTGTGAGACTAGATATCAATTACAGGAAATAATCTGTAAAAAATACAAACACATGGAGGCTAAACAATACGCTACTAAATAACCATGAGATCACTGAAGAAATGAAAGAGGAAATCAAAAAATACCTAGAAACAAATGACAATGAAAACACGATGACCCAAAACCTATGGGATGCAGCAAAAGCAGTTCTAAGAGGGAAGTTTATATCAATACAATCCTACCTCAAGAAACAAGAAACATCTCAAATAAACAACCTAACCTTACACCTAAAGCAATTA
>NC_041229.1:73384726-73385199 GCF_002837175.3 Physeter macrocephalus
TTAGAAATGTACAACCTTCCAAGACTGAACCAGGAAGAAATAGAAAATATAAACAGACTAATCACAAGCACTGAAATTGAAACTGTGATTAAAAATCTTCCAACAAACAAAAGGCCACGACCAGATGGCTTCACAGGCAAATTCTATGAAACATTTAGAGAACAGCTAACACCTATCCTTCTCAAACTCTTCCAAAATATAGCAGAAGGAGAAACAGTCCCAAACTCATTCTGCGAGGCCACCGTCACCCTGATACCAAAACCAGAGAGAGACTTCACAAAAAAAGGAAACTACAGGCCAATATCACTGATGAACACAGATGCAAAACTCCTCAACAAAATACTAGCAAACAGAATCCAACAGCACATTAAAAGGATCATACACCATTATCAATTGGGGTTTATCCCAGGAATGCAAGGATTCTTCAGTATATGCAAATCAATCAATGTGATACACCATATTAACAAATTGAA
>NC_041229.1:73386101-73386936 GCF_002837175.3 Physeter macrocephalus
TACTACAAAGCTACAGTCATCAAGACAGTATGGTACTGGCACAAAAACAGAAATATAGATCAATGGAACAGGATAGAAAGCCTGGAGATAAACCCACACACATATGGTCACCTTATCTTTGATAAAGGAGTCAAGAATATACAATGGAGAAAAGACAGCCTCTTCAATAAGTGGTGCTGGGAAAAATGGACAGTTACATATAAAAGAATGAAATTAGAATACTCCCTAACACCATACACAAAAATAAACTCAAAATGGATTAAAGACCTAAATATAAGGCCAGACCCTCTAAAACTGTTAGAGGAAAACATAGGCAGAACTCTCAATGACATAAATCACAGCAAGATCCTTTTTGACCCACCTCCTAGAGAAATGGAAATAAAAACAAAAATCAACAGATGGGACCTAATGAAACTTAAAAGCTTTTGCACAGCAAAGGAAACCAGAAACAAGACTAAAAGGTAACCCTCAGAATGGGAGAAAATATTTGCAAACGAAACAACTGACAAAGGATCAATCTCCAAAATTTACAGGCAGCTCATGCAGCTCAATATCAAAAAAACAAACAACCCAATCCAAGAATGGGCAGAAAACCTAAATAGATATTTCTCCAAAGAAGATATACAGATTGCCAACAATCGCATGAAATAATGCCAACATCACTAATCATTAGAGAAATGCAAATCAAAACTACATTGAGGTATCACCTCACACCGGTCAGAATGGCCATCATCAAAAAAATCTACAAACAATAAATGCTGGAGAGGGTGTGGAGAAAAGGGAACCCTCTTGCACTGTTGGTGGGAGTGTAAATTGATACAGCCACTATGGAGAA